>NC_133316.1:22356071-22520354 GCF_012295235.1 Primulina huaijiensis
AAACTAGCAAATATATTTATTTATAATTCGAATAATAATGGAATAAAATTTACACTTATGAGGAAATCATGCACGTGCTGCTGTAACCTCTTCTTCTTTCCTTCAAACCTAAAAGATAAGTAACACAGTCAAGCACGAGAAAACGGCATAACGCCACGTGGCGGCATCACATGGCTCCACGGAAGGTCCAGGCAACCCCGAATAGTTGTTGTAAGGGTAGTTGTAGTAAGGTGCTGGCGGTTGATTGTAGTACGGCATCGGCGGTGGATACGAGTACTGGCCGCCGCAGCACTGGACAGGAGCGGCCGGGGGGCAGTTCTCTACTGCGAGGGGCGGCGGGGGTGGAATAGCAGATGGCTGGTAACCAGATGGCGGCGGCGGCTCTGAGCGACACGGGTACTGACAGATGGTACAGTTATTACAAGAATTCGAGGGTGGAGATGGTATCACACCGCCATAATTTGCAGCATCTTCTGGTTTTGCAGAAAACAGGGAGACCGAAAAGAAGATAGAGAACAAGAGGGGTGCCGATGGATGCATTTTTGTGTGTAATTTTAACCAAAATGGAAGTGTTGCACAATGGTTTTGTTTACAATGCTAGATTCTTCGTTATTTCTTGAAATTTTTTTTATAAATAAATAGATTTATTTTGTTTCCGATGCTGGAAAATCATGCACGTATCCAGCGATGTGGCATCAAAATAAGTAGATATGGTTCAAATATTTTGCATGACATGAAAAAAAATAAATATTAAATTAGATCAGCTATTTGGGAATCTTGTGAAGTATACGTAATGATTTTTGTGCATACCACCGATCGATGCTACATATCCATGCATGCCTATGATTTTCTTTCACAACACGAGTGATGCACAGAGCAGCACATACATGTTTCTAACATGTTCATCTGGTTTAACTCTTAAGTTTGCGCCCGGAGGTAATTGAGTGATGCATTTCAAATAACATTAATCTAGTGTAGATATCATTTATGTTGAATTTTGTCTATAAAAATAATTCAAGAAATTTGAAATATATCAATCTAATCACAACTCAATTAAATTTTCAGATTATACATGTGTTTAATTAATAATTTTTAAAATATATGATTAATATAAATTATGATCATTTATGACAAATAAAAAGTATTGTATATGCATAAGCAGAGAATGATGATGATCGTGTCATCATTTTATTTTGAATAATCATTATGATATATATCATACATAATATTCATATATTATACGCAATGAGTGTGCTTTGACGGCTAATATATATATATATGTTAATCACTTTGCACGCGGGCCGGTTACATATTTAAATTTTGTATTAAATAATTTAAATATATTATATTAAAATTAAAAAGTTTAAAATGGTTTTGTATACTAATTTTTTATATTAGGAATGATACTCACTCAAAATAATATAAAACTTAAAACTAATGTCATATCTTGACCACATATGGTCACACTCGGTAATATTCAAAATGAATAATTACTCTTTTATGCAGAAAAACTAATCATATCCAAGATATACATTATATTTTCAAATATTGTACTATATCTTCTCTCTCTTTTTATATCATTTCTCAAGTCTTATAAATTTGATCATGTATAATTTGATCATTGAACGAAGAGTATGAAATCAACTTCAAAATAATGTCATCTAATGTCTTCATCGGAGCTTTAATATATCACACAACGTATTCAAATAATTATTATTTTTAATTATTTCATTATCTCCAAGTATATTCAAATCAATATTTTAAATTTTCTTGACAAATAATTTAAAAAATAAAACTATAGCTGGTATATATTGGTATAATATAACTCACCTGTCAATGGAACTTTTCCTGCGTAATTAATGGAATTCGTGAAACTATTGGTCGGGTTTGACTCGAGGCCAATTTTCTCTCTCCTGTCTCTTTCAACTTAGGTACTCAATTTTAATTTAATCAAATTCTGACTAAATCCATTCTAAACTAAATAAATAAAATCTCACTAAATCGCATTTCCGAAGTGGTACGTAAAGCCCGATTCTAGTTATGCCATACTACTTATGCCTTTTCCCCTTCCAGATTAAAGCAAAATACTTACTTGAATTGAAAATGGTCTCCGAACATAAAAACCCTAGCAAAAATCTCAATCCTAATTGGGCTCAGTTGCTTGGGGTATTGATTCATTGTTTTCATCATCTGTATACTGATGTATTTGTGCATTTATTGTTTTCTTGCTCCATTTAAGTTTTTTTTTTTTTGGCGTACGTTGATTTGCAGAAGTTGAAGAACACTGGCGCCAGTACTGAGTTAACCAGAAATACGAAAAATATACCTGTGGGAATCACGTTAGGTAGGTTTTTGCAGTCATCAAGTTAATTAGTTTTGGCCTTTGGTCACTACCTGTTCTCCAACTTTTGGGGTTTATAGGTAAAAGGAAGGAGAGGTACAGTTAATTACTTATAGCCTTTGGTAACTACCTGTTCTCTAACTTTGGGGTTTATAGGCAAAAGGAAGGAGAGGTCGGATGAGGAATCTAACGCTTCAAAGCCCAATCCTTTGATTCCTACATCATCTGATTGCAGGTTGTTACCTTCATTTATTAAATTTGCTTCTCTTGGTTTAAAAAAGATAGCAATTGTATGCTTTCTCTTGTTGGCGAATGAATTTGATGCGACATGATTTTTGGTAATTGAAAATTCCAAAAACCTTTTTGAAACAAAGAGGGCTCCCTTTATGACGCCCATTGCATTGTTTTGACATGATCAAATTCATTTTAAAACTCATACATTCGGGGTTGCACCAACCCATGGATTACCCAGGGAAACCAATTAGAACATCATCTGTGTCGAAATTGATTGAAATTTTTTAACTTAAACACGTAACGTTACCGGCAATGATTCGACGACCTCGAGAAGATAGTCCAATCCAAAGGACTAGTTTCAAGGTGGGAAAACCTTCCAAACTTATTAGCAAATAACAACTATACGATCACTTGTATAGTCAATGTCAGTCACGTAACATAGTCTGTGTGTTGTAAACCAATATTATTCAATTATTATATTTATTGTTTGTTCGTAAATGATGAGTTTGTTTGATGTTCTGCTTCTTTGACAAAATGGTTAATATTTTCATTTTTTGGTGCTAAGGACGGCAAGTGGTCGCATCGTGGGGATGCAGGAGGAAGTGACAGTCTAATGTTATTTTTACCTGCAACATGATTATTCTTTTATATTTATGGTCAAACATTGAAATTAACCCGAGGCCTAAGACTTACTGATTCTTCTGCTTGCTCAGGAAAAGAGTCTTGGCTTCTTTAAGAACTTTCTCCTCGTGGTTTCTCCTGATATTTATTGTTTCATGCATCTGTAAGATTGGTTCTTTTGTTCTGTGCTTACTATCTATATGACAGTCTCACAGATATGTTGGCTATGGATTGTGAAATGGTTGGTGTCAGCCTGATGGGGAACAAGAGTGCTCTAGGACGGGTCACAGTGGTATTTCAAGTTTCACTTTTTGTGCTTGTTATTCGTTTGTACCATAACATGTAAACATCTTGGAACATTTTTAGCAAGCGGCGTGAACTAAAAGTTACTACAAAACCTGCAGATTTTTCTTTTTAGCAATTGTTTTAGATTTTCGTAGACCGTTGCTAATATAAACAACTCATCCGAACTAACATCAAAGCCAAGCAACAAAAACAGAAAAAACCATTGTGACTTATAAGGGTTTAGGGGTTCAGCATTCCCTTCTAAGTTGCATGAATGGCTGTAGTAATTCTTACATTTACTTATTTAGTTTTTAAATCTGCATCTGTGTATTGCAGGTAAACAAATGGGGAAATGTTGTATGTGATGAGTATGTTCGCCCAGTGGATTATGTAGTTGACTTCCGCACGCAAATCAGTGGAATACGACCACGTGACTTGAGGAAAGGTTGGGGATGTGAATCTTGCTGTTTTTGCGTGTATACTTCCAACATGCGTCTTTTATTCATCGGACCTTTTTGAGTTTTCATGAGTGATACGTCAGTGGTTAATGGGAATTATGAGGCCATGCTGAAGATTTTAAAACTTAATCTTTTATCCTCCAGTTCAGTGCTCAACATATTATGGTCTTTTAGAGCTTATTGATTTTAATTTTGTTTTTTTTTTTGGCCCTCTTTCTGTTTTTCTTTTACTTTCTTGTTCTGCTACCTTCTAATATTTTTCGCTTCAATGTGTATTATTTTACCATTTTTTATTTCAACTTCCAGCAAAGAATTTCATTGTCGTTCAGAAGAAGGTCGCAGAGTTGATCAAGGGAAGGATCCTTGTTGGGCATGCATTGCGCAATGATCTCAAAGTTGGTGTTTATAAATATGAAAGTTGCAGAATACATTTGCCTGTTCTAAAAATTTCCGTTTTAAGTGTGTATTGAATTTTGTTTGTAGGCCTTGCTGTTAAGTCATCCGAAGAAGGATATACGAGATACATCAGAATATGCACCCTTTCTAAAGTACATCTTTACTAACCTATCGACTACCACTGAGTATCTTTTCTATTGCTGCCCGTATTAAATTTTGCTCGATGAGTTAGGGAAGGACGGAGTCGCTCCCTGAAGAATCTAGCGATGCAGTTTCTTGGTGTTGACATTCAAAATGGCGAGCATTGCCCTGTGAGTTTTTTCCTCTCTTAAATATTTTATGCGGCAATGTTTGTCGTACTAGAAATTAGAAAATTTTTGTGGAATTGTTTATACTCACTGTTCAGCTAAATTGACTCGAATGCAAGTTTAGTTTATCGATCAATCAAGTTGTATTATTCTGGAGCCTGATAGTATGCCACCTTTTCTTGGCGGCTAAGCCATGGAAAGTTTTTGCTGACTCAGTTTATAGAAATGGAGATACTAGCCCAGCTGCCCAAGTGCGCCTTACTGGTTTCTTCTTGAATTTGAAAAATCATTGAAACAAGTTTGAGAAATTTCATTTGACCAGCTTGTTAGATATGCTTCAAATAAGTAACTCCCTCCATACATGAAGTGTCTTTTTATTTAGTAGTATTTATTCTCTCTTTTAAATATATCCCTATCATTAAATATGTTAGCTGCTTCCAACAATTTTTTACAGACCATTGGTTTTTTTTTCCCAATGAAATTCTTAATATGTATGAAAAAACTGACAAGTTTATATTATTCGATGCATCTTAATCGTTTTTGTCTTATATACATTTGACTCACTTGTAGGTAGAAGATGCAAGGGCTGCTATGCTACTTTATCAAAATCACCGTAAACAATGGGAAAGGAGCGTCAAGGATTTCTGTCGGCTCAAGGAAAAAAAGAAAAAACGGAAATATAAAAAGAAACTGAAAACTCTAGAAAGTTGAACTCCCAAGCTTCTTCGAATGCTTTATGTTGTAACCTAGTATTGTGTTTCCAGAAGCTTCTTCGAACCATTGGCTGCAATAGCATGTTTGCTAAAGTGCTCAAACATGATGCCGAAACCAACTGGTTGGGAGCTCCCGACTTCTTTACCCAATTTATGTGGTTAGTGTTTTTTTAGTAATTATTATCAACCTGCGCGCTTTGAATTATTCATTTACACCAAGAAGTGAGAATAGGCAAAAACTTTGTATTGCTTTTGGTTTAGCTTCCGTTGGGACTTACCAAAATTTTAGAAAATTTTCATGTGCATAATCCTCTTCATTTTGTCCATTTCGATATATTTTTTCTTTCAAGATTGGGTAGCTTGTCTTGGTTAAAACCATCGATCCGTGAATATTTCATGTGCGCTTGTCTTTTATGATGCCTTGATTGCAAGATACGAATTACTGCACATCTTTCCTGAAGATTATAACTCCGTTATGCACTTTTACCTAATATAAATTTGAGTTCAATTTTGCTCGATATATGGAACTATAAGCATCAACTTTAGGGCCCAATATGGTTAAATTTATTGTTGCCTGTCGTTTTTGCGAGGTATATCCAGTGCCCGATGTAATAAAATTGTGGTTAACCGCTGGCCCATCCTTACATGCTTTTTTTTAATTTCAAATTTTCTCTTTAACATATTAAACTTTCTAAGCATAGCAATGTAACTTTTTTTAAAAAAGTTAATAAGTCATGCACACATGTCAGCTTTTGTTCAAATACGAGATTTAGACTTTTGAAAAATAGAACCAATCGAAGCTGATTCTACTTCAAAAACATGATAGTATTGGAATCGAGTTGTTGAAACTAGATCATTTCACATAATAACAATATAAAAAATTAGTTTGCATAAAGAACCAGACTTTTCAACAAGCTTTTTGAGTGATGATATCAATTATTATCGAACCATGAAATTTTAAATTTATGTATCTATCTATTCTTGTAAATCAACCAATAAGTTAGATTTCAAATTTCTTCTAACTTGTTTATCTGCTGTCCCATTGTTTCTGACCAACTTCTTCCCCTGCAAAATCCCCACTGACCTTGACTTACTCAACCTCACCGTGGGAATCTTGACGCTCAATCCCACCCTCCCCCTGATTATATGATCATTACTTTCATCGGGCGGTAGAAATTTAATCTCATTAGCTGTTCCAATTGACTTTGACCTTCCGATTCTGCCACCAATCGCGTAATGCCTAAGTTCTGCAGTCGAAACACTGGATACTTTCCCGTTCCTCCTGCTCCCTGTTCTACTGTTCCTGGCCATCTCCACGCTCTCATCCAACGGCTCATATTTGACTGCACGAGAATCCTCCCCTACGCGACTCCCCAGATTAATACAAATTGGAGCACGTGCCTTCATTTTCTGGTGTACAATCTTCAAACATTCCACCACCTCTGCCATTCCTGGCCGCATCGCAGCAGTGGCCCTCACGCACCTCGCCGCCAACACGGCTATCCGTCTGAGAGCTTCCCAGTCTGGCGGAGGCCCGATTCTTAGGTCACAAATGCTAGTGAAGTCACCTATTTTTATCGCCGGAACAGCCCAATCGACCACCGACGGAGGACTGTAATTCACGTCGATTGCATTCCTGCCGGTGATGATCTCCAGCATTAATATCCCGAAGCTGAATACGTCCGACTTGGTGCTTAGATCGCCAGGGGCGAGATATTCCGGGTCTAGGTATCCCAACGTCCCCGCCGGGGGTGTGCATTTCACCTTAACGTCCTCCACGTGTCCTCTCAGAGACAGACCGAAGTCGCTGAGCCGGGAACTGAAGCTCGAGTCGATTAAAATGTTGGACGATTTGATATCCCTGTGAATGATCGGCGGATTTGATGCGTGCAAAAACTGAACCGCCCTTGCAACCTGCAAAGCGAAGCGGGTTCTCTTAACCCACCCCGGTGGTTTACCCGACCGGTGGAGCAAATCGTACAAGGACCCATTCGGCATGTACTCTACAACGATCAGTTTACGTTGATTCGGATCAATAGCAAATCCGAGCAAGTTCACCAGCCGGGGGTGATAGATTCTAGACAGAATCTCCAACTCTGCATCAGCGGTACTACCACTATTTGCAGCGGCGGAGTTGTGCGTTTGTTTCGTCCTTTTGACGGCAGCGACAGCTTTTATCTGATGGATTTGCGCTTTATACACGGCTCCATGGCTGCCTTTCCCAAGTAAATTCCCCGCGGAGAAGCCATTGGTGGCAGAGCTCAGAACAGAAAAATCAAATTCAACAATCTTGAAAGGCCTTCTACAATGATTCTTGATGGGCTTTTTACTCAACAATTCCCAGTTATACGAATCACAGGTGGCGATAACGGACTCCGCGTTGCATGAAAGGTAACCCATTTAGGAATTTCACAAAGTGTATAGACTAACCGTAGTATTATAGTAAAATGGCATTGAAAAGGAATAAAGGCAAAGGCCATAGTTGAAAAAGAAGGTGGGAATCGTAAAGAGAATTAAAGTGGTGGGAAGCCAGGGAGGTGGTGATCTTTTTACAGCCTTGTGTTTCCTCCAAATTAGACTTGTGAGTACTGTGAATCAATTGAAAATTATGCCTCCAATTTTAATTGGGAGTTGAGGGGTTGGGGTATTCTTTAATGGTTTTTTTTTCCTTGCTTTCAAAGGCGTGCAGGCGGGATGGGGTCAACATGCCACCTCCGTCTTGGACCAGGGGCATCTTTCTCCATCAATTTCTTGTTTCCTTTTTCATTTTGGGATAAATTAGGTTACCTTGCTAGGTTTTTATGTGCGTAAATTATTTTTATATGTTTTGCTCTTTTAATTAATTCTCCGAGTCGCAGCTCGAGTCCAATTTTGAGTCGAGGCCGATGGAATTCATTATGAGAGAAGCACTCTTAATAGAAGTATAGAACTGAGTTCTCTTTTGTTTCAACTTTCAATGTGATTGTAATTGTTTGCTCATTGATCAAATTTTAGGTGTAGTTAGTGTGATGATCTTGGCATATTGAAGCACTATTGGTTCATCATCACCCAACTCAATTGTTAAGAAATAAAATAGTTATCCTGTTCCGAAAGATATTCGAGTTGGTGGAATCGATGAACGCTTGATCAATAGTCATGAGTTCGATTCTCTTACCAATATTTTTTTGAACGAACCTCCACAAGACTTGTTTAGCACGATTTATCTGACAAACATGATTTGTATGTTACTGTGTTAACCAAGAGTTTATCTAGTACGCACTAAAATATAACGAGAAAGAGTATTTACTTCATCAAAGGAAAAAAAGTTACCCCGTGTAAGAAAGTTCAATACTGTTTGCAGTAAAAAAAAATTGTCGGCAATCTGAGTTTCATCATAAATGTGATCTATCATAAGCGAGCGATTGCGAACCATCTGCCATGATTGAGACATTTATTGATATATATAGGACATGCATAACAAATAATTCATCCAAAATAAATCGTAATTGATTTTTTGTTATTTTTTAAAATTTGCGAAAATGTGTAATACACACAATTACGTTGGATTCTCTATAAAATAGATAGATAGAATAATATCCCGGAGGTCCTAATATTTTATTGGCGGCGAGCTAGTAGTGTGCCTGAATTGTCACTATATATGTTGATGTACAAACACCTTCGAAAGAAAATTCTGTGTTCAGTCAATTTTGCGATTAGCCCTTTTGTAATGGATAATTTCTTTTTGAATCTATTTCATGTACTAGCATCAATCCACTTTCTTCTCTATTTTTTGCCCCTTCATTTCAATATCTCCTAAAATTGGAACAACGAGATTTTGATTTTTTCCCCTTATTTCCCATACCTAAAAGAAAAAATATTTGGTGAAAGCTAAAAGTTGGTGGGATCCATGGGAATGACAATTGGAGTGGGAGTTGCGGGGTCTGGAACACGAGACTTGTGTCATTATTTTAAATATTTGATGTAACTCGGGCTAAATATCAACACAATCTCTTTCTGTTTAACAACATATATTTATTGATTTTAAGTGCTATAATGGCTTTAGTCCAAACAATGATTCATTAAAATCTAATTAATTTTTTGAAAAGGGAAACACAATTGCCATTTTTTATGATTGTTTTTATCACGATAGAACCCGCGGGCCTAGCTTATTCAAGGTTGAACTTCTGATTTAAATTACAGTAGTCAGTAAATTAAAGTAGTCAGGTAAATCACATTTAGTAAATCACGTACAAGAAACTCGTTCGAGAAGATGTTAGTGTGAATAATCAGACTTATAACTATTGATTAAACGTTCACATATTTCACCATCCCAGATACTCTAAGAGTCAACCATTTATTTTTTATAATTATGGAATGCGTTTGTAGGTGTGTTTTCTCAATACAATTTGAAGCTTGTTTCACCTTAGAGATTTATGAATAATGATGAACTATATCCGGCTTCTTAGGCATTCGACAAAGCCCATGTGTGTTGTTTTCTCGGCAGTGTAATAGAAAAGGCGTTTGAAATCAATTAAAACAGGTTTAATTTATTATTTATAAAAATCATTTACATTTTTATTATTTTCAAAAATAATATTTTTTATTCGAAAAATTCTAAATTTAATTTCATTCTTAGGCTAACTAAAAAGGTACTTGACCACTGAAATACAAAAGAACTTTATGCGACTTATCGCTCATACTTTTTCCAAACAATCTAGCTGTGTGTGTGTCTGTTTATTTTATATTTAATTTAATTGGAATTAATTTTTTTGGTTGGAAAGTTAAATGATTAAATTTATTGGTCACATTCATATGAAAAAAGAAATGTATTATTTTGAAGATAAATGATTAAATGTGTCGTAGCTGCAGAAAGATAAAGAATGCAATTTGCAATTCCGTCAAAACTTAAAGCATCAAATCCGTTGTGTATTTATTTGCCTCATTATTACTCAACATCCAACCATTGCATATGTGTGTGTGTGTGTGTGTGTGTGTATACAAAAATATTTAGTTTTAATTACAAGAAGATTTGATTTAACCAAAGTCATACCAGATACAAAATGATGGATGTGTTATTTTGTACTTATATGACAAATGGTCATATAAAAAATTATTAATTATTTTACATCGATTTTTTTATATTCTAATTTAATTTAATATTTGACTCAAATTGTACGAAGAATTAAATTATAAATCTTTATGTAATCATATATATTATAATCATCTATATTTTTTATATTATACATATTTCATCATCTAATCTCACTCGAGAAACATTACATACAATTTCTATGATTGTAGATAAATAAAAAATGACTAATCACTACTATATATATTTTTTAAAGTACTAAATACAACAAAATGTANTATTTAAATCATATTCTTTTTTTAGGAGCATAAAATCATATTCCAAGACACTTTGAAAACGTATTTTTTTTTTAAACGTTTATTTGGAGCAAAATTGGAAATTCGTCGCCAGAATAATGAGTACTCCACGGTCTATATAAACGTACGCATACCGTGCGGCGTCGTTATTTTTTATGCTTGTAGCTCTCGAAATCGTCGAAGAACTGAGAACAAGATATTCAAAGGCGATTTTCTTGATCCCTTCTCCTTTCAGCGTTCAATGTGTTTTTCATTATAGTTAATCACCATTAAAGTTTCTGTGTGCTTTAGTTTTCTGTTTTGCGTGTGTTTATTATGCGTTAATCTTAATTGTTATAGATCGCTAGGGCTTGATTCTAATTTTGTATTGAATCTAGGGTTTCTTCGATCTAATTTGAGCTTTTAGTTTCTTCCATCGATGTACGACATCGAGCGTTGCCCAGAAATCTTCCGCCTTTGGATTTGAGTCGGTTTGATAAATGATTTAGGGTTTTCAAATCTTGTCAATTAAATTTCCGTTTCTGGATTTAGGGTATATTTTTCTAATCTGCAGTTTGTTGGATGCAAACTTTTATCGTGTATTCATAAGTTTGTCTTATAATTAAAGCATTTAAGTTCGATTGTTTGAGAGAATTAGTTGCTGTATGTGTCTTCTGGTTGGTGGATCATCTTATATTGGACAGGTACACGTATTTTTTGCTTTATGAAAATTGTTGGAATGCCCATCTATTAATAATTTGTATTAAAACAATGAGGATTTTTTTCCCGTTAACAGTGATTGACTGAAAAACATGGGTAAAAGGAAGTCCACGGCGAAGCCACCGCCGAAGAAGAGAATGGACAAACTTGACACTGTTTTCAGCTGTCCCTTCTGCAATCATGGCACAAGTGTTGACTGCCGCATGTAAGTGGTTTATGAATTATCTCCCCTTTTCACTGGCCAGGCTTGTTATTCCGATTTAAACTCTAATCTATATGAATGTGGATTTTTAGTTCGTCCTGAGTAATGACTAGTTTTAAGATTAGTACTTTGGCCTAAATCCACCCCCAAAAGCTAGCTCAAGAGGAGATAACTGTGCAAGTCTATAAATACAACTTTCGAGGACCTAATCTAGCTGATGTGAAACATCTAACACACCTTTTGCTCAGAAATGAACAACTGGAGCTGGAAGTTTACAACACATTATTGAGTGATCTATAGGTCAGTTCTACGCATAATAGTGAACCTGACTCTGATACCTATTAAAGATTAGGAATTCGGCCTAACTCTACTCTAAAAGATAGCTCAAGGGACGATGACGGTCCAAGTTCATATATATAACTCCCAAAAACTTAATCTAGTAGATATCTGACAACTAGTTAGAGAAAATTTGTGACTCTCGTATACATGTGTTGTTTGATTGATGGATAGTAAGATTTGACTTTCGACCTTTTATGCATGCTTTCCTAAAACATAGAAGTAATGTGCTAATTGCACAAAAACAATCTCCATTTTCATTTGGCTATGTAAGGTTTGTTTTATGAAATCAATTACAGTTTGACTAAGGACTTAAAGTGGTGAAAATAGTCTGTTCGATGTATGGATTATATATGATGCCTGAATGAAGGAGGTAAATTATATTGGTCCCTGTACCAGTGTGAGTGCAGTGCTGTGAATGAGTTAAAATGATGTACGTTTCATATTTTCAGTTTTTTTTACTTTAATTTATCTTACTTCTTTTAATTTCTCCTCTTATGCGTAATTCGTGATGATGTATAATCATTGTTTTACGTCTCAGTGATATGAAGAACTTGATTGGTGAGGCCTCATGCCGGATTTGCCAAGAGAGCTTTAGCACCACTGTAACAGGTATGTGCAATTTATTACCTCGCACACCAATAGTTGAGGAAATTCTAAACTTTTTCTTCAATTAGTTTTATGTTTGTTTGGTTATCACACCACGTCCTCCAACCATTATATCCCAGATTCGAGCTAACTTTATGCTTTAAATTGTTTGCAGCTTTGACAGAACCGATAGACATGTAAGTTACATATTAATAATTTTCTTGTAACCGCGTATGTAGTTTATTTTCCTCTTTCTGCATTCTAAGGCACAAAATTCTCTCACAACAGATATAGTGAGTGGATCGATGAGTGCGAACGTGTCAATAACCTTGAGGATGAAGATGCTTAGAGGATATCGGAGTTTACAGATCCAGAAATTGCTTTTTAACACTATGAGAATGAGACTGGCTTGCCATACCGTTCACAGAGCTCTTTCTATGGATAACAGTCCGAGTAGTTGTATCTTTTAACAACTATGTATATGTATGTTTGCAAAACTAGCACGATTCCTTCGCTGTGACTACTTGTTAGAGTGTGTAACATAATACTTTTAACGTGGGTAGATCTACTAATGTTAATGGCTCTTGATGAATCCTGGTTGATTCAAACTTGTGCCCGTTGTCGGATATTTGGCCTACGGCAACCAAAGATTTATTTGGTGGGAAATTCGCATTTGACCTGATGACCGTAAGCTGGGTTCAGTTTTTCGTTAATAACTCTAGCCAGGGTATAATTGGGCAGCTTTAGCCGCGAGTAGCCACTATTACATTTTATGAAACTTCTTTTTTTATAACGTCTTTTTTTATCTATCTTACAATCTTTTATGAAATTTTGTATAATTTAATGATAACTAATCTTTTTAGAATATATTTAAATGCAATTCTAATATTTTGATACATATTCTTTAATTTTACTTTGATTTCTAACATTTAGTAAATTAAAAACCTCCTAAATGCTATCTCTATCATCATCACCACCATAACATATTTATGCTATTTACAAGGTCTGCTACAAGAATCCAAACCAAGTGATTTTCGCAATATGTTATCTCTTAAATCAAGATTTTCTCTTTAACTACATTTATCCAAGTTTTCGTGGTCTACTTCTCTTTCTACTCATTCCATTGATCTGCTAGTCTAAAATATGTTAGATCGGAGTCNCACGCTTTAAAAAAGTGTTTAAAACAAGGGTAAATTGGTCTGTACTCTCTAAATCCAAACACAAATTGTCTGTCAGTCCCTATCAAAAAAACTATTTGTTTACACTCTCTGATCCATAACAAAATGTGTTTGCACTCCTTAAATTTATATTTATTTTTCTTGGATTAATTTTTGTATAAAACATTAAATATACAGTACAAATATATGATATTTGAATAATAATTGTTTCAGATCTGATACTAATATATAATGTTCAAGTACTCAAACATGTATACCAAATATTAATATTAATTAATTGTTTTTTGGATGAAAATCAGTACAAAAAATTGAAAATATGATAACAATATATGATATTTGAATACTAACTGTTTCATATCTTATATTAATATATGATTTTTGAGTACCCAAACAGGTGTAGCAGATGTTGGTATTAATAAAGTTGTTCAAAATCTTATCTTTTGTATCAAATCTAAAACATTTGTTACTCAAATATCATACATGAATATCATATTTTCAATGTTTTATAACGATTTTCATCCATAAAGACATATGCCACTAATATCATATTTGTTATATATATATATGAGTACTCAAAAGTGATATATTAGTATTAGATATGAAATAATTGGTACTCAAAATGTCATATATTAGTATTGTATTTTTAATGTTTTGTACCGAATTCGTCCAAGAAAATAAACTTGAGCTTAAGAAGTATAAACACATTTTACTGTGAATCAGAGTGCAAACAAATAATTTTTCTAAAAAGACCGACAGACCATTTGTATTTGGATTTAGGGTGTGCATAGCAATTTACCCGAAGTTTTGCTGAAGTTCTAAAACCCTTGTGCGGAGGACAACACATACACGTCGTTACCTCTCTCTCGCACTTTGTATCCCAGCTCGCCATTCAACCAAATCAAATATAGTTAGCAATCTCTACCAAAAATCCTTCCAAGAAAAAAAGTTTACAGACTCAATTTTGGTGGTCTACAGATCACAAGTTTCATTAATTTCATAACGATTGCATACCAATCGATTTGTGTAGTCACTCATGCGGTGGTTACTGCGGAGTAGAAGCGTATCTGTGGTGATTCGAAATGGATCGCACAATTCACTTGAATCGTGCAGGAGTGTGGTGACGAGCTGTAGAGCGGTGCTATTACCGCGGTTCGGTGGACCAGAGGTATTGGAGGTCCGAGAAAATGTCAATTTGCCTGAACTCAAGCCTAATGAGGTCCTCGTTCGGACTCGCGCCGTCTCGGTCAATCCGCTCGATACCACAGTTAGTTTCCAAATCTATAGCTCGTTGTTATTTTTGAGTCGGATTTTTTCACCATTGGTTCGCGATTGAATTTTTGGATTCGCGGTTGGATAAGAATGAATTAGTGTTTGTATTTATGTAAATATCAAATGTAGGATTGTGGAATAATAGTTTTACTCTTCCAAAGGATATTAACTTAATGTAAATGTAGTAATTCGAATGTTCGATGGTGATCGGGTCCAATAATCAACATAGAAAGACTAGGCTATTTCTATACATTTATATGCTTAGAAAAATAGTAAGGACTGATAAGCTTGTGGTTGTGATTATTTGGTTTTTATTGGTTTTTTTGTAGTTTTGGAACATAAATTTAGCTCCCTAATGGTTAGTGGGAAGCATTATAATAATGTAGTTTGTTTAATAAATATTTTATTTTTCATTCATTCTGAATTTAAGTTGGCTCTTGTATCCAACAATCTATTGGTTATGCTGAACTATACCATTTTCCCTTATAATCAAATTTCTAAAATACCTATTTATGGACATATATTAGTAAGGTAGCTGGGAATCTTAATTGTCAGCTGCAATATTATTTTTCCGTGATTCTTGTAGAACCAATTTCATCTCTCTGTTTGATATCATTAAATACGATATTTTGGTCCTTTTACCTTGTGTTTAAATGTAGTTTTTCACAGATGCGATCAGGCTATGGTCGTTCGCTGTTTGAACCACTTTTGCCGTTAATATTAGGACGTGATATTAGTGGCGAAGTTGCAGCTTTGGGAAGTTCTGTACACTCGCTCAGGGCAGGGCAGGAAGTTTTTGGTGCTCTTCATCCTACAGCAGTGAGGGGTACTTATGCTGACTATGCAATTCTTGCCGAAGATGAACTTACCGTAAAACCAGAATCAATTTCGCATGTGGTAGGTTGCCGACAGTTATCTGCAGGATAATCAACCCACTGCTATTGTCCTTCACTTTCTAGCATTACTTATAAGCAATAACTAAAGATTGCATTTTTATGACCTGCATTTTTTTCTGCATACGGTTCTATTTTGCAAATTTGTGAGACAATCAACCTACTGCTGTCGTCTTTTTCTTTTTGAGCTTTACTAATAAGCGATAACCTAGGTTGCATATTTATGTCCTGCATATTTGTTTCTGCATATAGTTGTATTTTGCAACTTTCTGGCAGCATGTCATCCATTTATCTGCCTTTTTTCCTCCCAAGTAGATGCTGTTACACTGGAGCATGACACATTTATTTTGTCTTTAATAGGAAGCAAGTGCCATCCCTTTTGCTGCCTTGACTGCCTGGCGTGCGCTGAGATGTACAGCAAGGATTAAGCAAGGGTATTTTACAACTGATAATTAAATTATATTTACAATAGATTTTCCATCATGTGCTTGTACAATATTTCAAGAACAATGGGAAATGGCATTTTTGTTAGTGAATTATAGACAAACAAAGAACTAGCTCAAAGCCTGAAAGAATGCTGCAAATACTTTTCCAAAGTTGCATCGACCGAAATTCAGTTGACTTGCTTTTGTTGCCTTTTGTTGGTTCCTAAACATTAACATCAACTGCAGTTTGAAGGTCATCATAATGAAATCCTTTATCTAGTTATTTTTAGCCGTCCATCCATTATATGTGCATACTGTGTTTTTACTACCACTGTCATGCAATCACATCCTATCGTTGATATCTCTTTACCAGCTAATTTAAGCTTGAAAATTATATCTTGATAAATGATGCTTCGGCTTATTGATTTGAATTATACCTGTACACGTTATATGATTTGTTACTTTAGGTATCTAGGAGATAATTTATGATCTTGAGGAGTTTAAATGATCCATTGTGGGTATAACAGAGGGTGGATACCTTGACCGTAGATTGTAAGAAATAAAATAGCACTGTATCCAATTACATTTATATATTTGTACTTTCTTTCTGAATTTGCTGTGTTAACTGGATTGTCATAGACAAAGGGTGTTAGTGGTGGGCGGAGGAGGAGCTGTAGGCTTTTCTGCAATTCAGCTTGCTGTGGCTTTTGGATGTCATGTTTCTACCACATGTGGAGGTGAATGCATTGCTCGTATCTTGGCAGCGGGTGCCGAACAAGCTGTTGACTATGCCACTGAGGTAATAATCCATCATAAATCCTCACTTTTTCTTGTTTTCAAATATTTTAATATGTAGATTTTTACATGCATCAAATTTGCAGGATTATGAAGCATCAATAAATGGTTATTTTGATGCTGTATTGGACACCATTGGCGTTGCTGAGACAGAAAGAATAGGTATAAATCTTTTGAAGAGAGGGGGGCATTACATGACATTGCAGGTATGATGAGGCAACCTGGCATTTTCTCCAAAGCAACTTAGATCCAAAATTTCATGATCCATACAATGATGCATGGTTTTGGTTGTCTTCACCAGGGAGAGGCTGCATCCTGGACTGATAGGTATGGACTAGCAGTAGGCCTTCCTATATCAACAGCTATATTGTTGAAGAAGCAAGTTCAATATCGATATTCACATGGAATCGGTGAGCCAAAGCATGACCTTCCAGTGTATTTGTGGTTAAAATAACATGAATGCAAAAATCGAAAGAGAAGCGCCATGGCATGTTTTCTCGCCTATTGCGTTTATATGAGTAATTAGCCAACATGGACACTGTGTTGCACGGCATATTTCTTACATGAAACTACTGGATGAAGTTGATTGTGCACTTTAATATTAGTATGAAATAAGAAACTCATCTTCTTACATGAAACTACTGAATGAAGTTGATTGTGCACTTTAATATTAGTATGAAATAAGAAACTCATCTAATGATTGGGATACGCTAACACTACCAAGAGATGATCGTCATTGTCTAGAAGTCATGAACTTGCAATTGGCCCGGAACTATTAATTAGTCTTGAATTGTGCAAATAGATGTTACCTCAATCTGGTTCTTTTTATTTCTATGCTAACTTCTTAGACGTTTTTGTTGTGAAGAAAACTGAATTTGCGTATTTGGTTATCACTACGGATATTGATTAGGTTTCCTGCAACTTTTTCATGCCTCAAGGCTCTATTATTTTGAGATTAGAAAAATGTTTGTTTGGAAATTTATCTTGATTAGACAGTGCAAGAATTGGTTTCACTCCGTCTAAATATTTAGGGACGATGCTAAACGTCAACTCATCGTTATTGTACTACTGTACAGAATATTGGTGGAATTACATGAGGGCCGATCCTGAAGGTTTGTATGAAATTCGCCGGCTGTCTGAGGCGGGAAAGCTGAAAGTACCTGTTGATAAGACCTTTTCAATTAAACATGTGAGAGAAGCGCATGAGGCCAAAGATAAGAGGCTCATTCCAGGTAAAGTTGTCTTAGAATTTGATTAGCTCGGGCTAGACCCGACCCTTTCATCTGTACACGACATATGAATTTTTTATGGCAAAATATAGTTGCAAAATAGCTGTAAATTTTATGGTGGCGATCCATGCATTCTTTGGGATTTTTTTACTTTTGTAGGTTTTAATTTATGTCTTGATAAATATAAGGTTTTCGGGAATGATCGATGATTCACTTTGCCGGTCTTATGGTATCTGTGACTACTTAGATGATAAAAATTATACTCCATTAAGTAGTTCGGAAAGACTCAACTTCTAGGTTTCAGTTGAGGATAACTGGTCAGGGAAGAATAACGTCGTGACTCATAAAATTAGAT
The DNA here is from genome assembly GCF_012295235.1 of Primulina huaijiensis. Taxonomy (NCBI): domain Eukaryota; kingdom Viridiplantae; phylum Streptophyta; class Magnoliopsida; order Lamiales; family Gesneriaceae; genus Primulina; species Primulina huaijiensis. The sequence goes on from NC_133316.1 coordinate 22,374,761, forward strand.
TAGAATATCGGGTGATATTATAAATCTCATGCCTCCCCACGTTACAGAATCTTCAACAACCTGATATTGTCACTTGAATTCCCCAAAATTTGGTGTCGCATGCTTGTCAATCCCAAAATCTATACACGTTTCTCATTCTCACAGGAAGCTTTATTTCCACCAAGTTTCTGTTTCAGCTGTCTGTTTCTGATAGCGTTAAAACTTTTTGTCTTTCATCGTGTCCTTGGAATTTATTCAAATTGGAAGTCATTTAGATGAATACTGATGCAATGACACCTTTGCTTTGTTAAATTCTTCGAAAGATTACGTCTAGTTCTTGCTTGCGCAGTCCCTCTTTTTTTGCCTCTGTTCTCGAGTTTCTTCGAACATCGTATACTAACTACAATGACCAATGCTGCAGCCTATAAAAGAACAAGTAGACGATTGGTGTCAATAGTAAAATTAGCAAATTAGTTCTAGAAAACACAAAAATTAATGTTAGACGGTCTCACATCAATTTAATGAAACAGATCTTTAACCCGACTGAACTCATAGAAAAATAATTATTTTTTATGTCAAAAATATATTGTATTGATAATCGTTATGGATCGAGTTAACTCGTTTCACGATTACAAACTTCAATGTCTCACAAGATACTAATTCTCTAAAAAATAGATAGAAACTTACTTCAGGAAAGAGTAAAGACTCAAAGACTATGAGCTCTTTAATGAATATCCATGGAGAATGATTATCTTATAATCTGAATTAGTCTCGTTGATATATTCTTGTTTTCTAAATGACTCGCGAATGATAAAATCGTATTATAAAAATAAATAAATAAGACTTTTTTCTATCAATTTTGTTGAATAAGAAACGGTAGTTCTTATCCAATTCATATTAGGCTCTTTCGAGTGAAGTGCGACTTAATTGCACCATCGGATCTTTGATGTAGATTTGGAAATCTAAACTTGTGAAAACGACTGGAACTAAATTTCTTTCTAACTATTGAAACCTACACATTAGACAGTCTCTAAAAGAGACCGAGAACGTACAAATCTAAATTAAATTTTTTAGGCCCCTCTTAAAGAAACAAGTCAATCTGATTCTTTAAAATATTTGAATAAAACTGAAAAAATTAAAGATGGAACGTTCTGTAGGCCCGAACCTAGATCTTTTTTTCTAATTTGTAACCCTTCTTAATTGGACTTAGCATGGGCTTAAATCCTAAATGAAACATGAAAGCGACCCAACTTCGGAATGTGGACCACTTAATCACTTCGTGCATATGGATCAAGAAACCCCAAATATCACTTTCCATAATCGCATCACAAAACCCTATCTACGAACCAACTTTCCCCTCTTCTACTTGAAAAGTGTTTTTTTATTATTGAAAATAGCTTTGTCCAAACACACATGGCTCTTCTTTTTCTTTTTTTGTCATTTTGTGGTGTAATTATCAATCAAAACCCACCCTCCCATTCTCCATTTCCAACGTAATCTTAGACCACACATCTTAATTATTATTAAAATACACGATTTTACTAACTTGAATAGCTTTTGGCTTCAAACTGAGCAATTAATTAATTAAGTCACAAGCAACACCAAGGTTAGTAATTTATAGCATAGCGAAACCAATTGGTACATAACAGGTAATCCAGTGACCTAGTTGTGTTTATTGATTGATAAAGAGGATATAAAATGTCAGTCATTTTCCAGTCCACACGCACTTCCTTTCCATGCTTGGCTAATTTAAGTTACCCCTTATTGCTTGTCTATTTCAATTAAAAAACCCCAGCTATCGGCTTCCCCCGCCTGCATAATTCACATTAGCCAAGAGTGTCGCTCCCTCTCCCTAAATCCTCCAAGGGAGTGTAGTCTAGGATGACAATAGATCTGTGAAACACCCGGATCCAACGTGGGTTCGTTTTATTTGTTTGTGATTATATATAATGAAAACAAAAATCAAAATTTACGTTGGTAATGGATTACACGGTCTTGCTTAACCTGTGTACCTAAGGTTTCAGGGAGGCAGGTCTAGCGCGTGCCGTTTAATAGATTAAGAAGGCGCGTGGTGGTCTGAATGATTTGGTCGTGCATAGTAATGGACGCCGGTCACGTGCATCATGGACTCTTCTTCTTTAATCTCGACTACCACCATGTGACGTGATTCAACAAAGCCCCTGGTTTCAGATACTAATATCATAAATGCCATTACTGTAGATTCCGAAGGCAGTGTTTGGGTAGACTGTACTAATAAATATCCATTTCCTTTGTTGTCCCTATCGCCATTCTCAATTATTTATTTTTATGTTTTCAAATACCATAAATTCCTATATTTTCTGCTTTTTTATGAGCATATAATATTTTTAAAAATATATATATCTTCTTTGATATTTTTCCAATTGATGTTAGGTTTTTATTAAAATTAAACAAAAATAATCATGATTGATAAACATTCTACATGTTAGGTTTTCCTGCTAGCATCCCATCATTCTTTTAAAATTTGATTTTATTCTATATGTCTTGTGTAGCCAAGTTGTTGCTTGTGAAATTATATGGAATGATTGGAGTGATATCATCAAACCTGGAATTGGAGAGGGAAAAAAAATGAGTGTAATTGCATTTTACTCCAAACAATAGAAAACCAGATTTCGAAATTATTGCAATTAAATTTTTGACAAATAATGGAAGTTCCGATTTATTATTATCAGCATCCTCTTGGACCTATTATATGTCCTATTTTTTTATATTAATATTAATATAATATATGGATACACTTTGACCAATAAAAAAAATAAATGATATTTATAACATATTAATTAGTATGCGTTGTCACGAAGAAATCACACATGCTAAAACATGGCGAGTCGTGGTTCATACACAACTCAACCATTTAATAGTCACATTTAGGAGTTTATTTATATGTATATAGTTCTAATATCTATATCTATATTATATATAAAGATTGAGGTTTTAATAGGAATTCTAATTTTTCCCACGAGTTCGGAATCCCGCGAGAAAAACCTAAAATGAGGGTGGAGATCCTTGATTTTTTTCAAGTTTAAGAATTTTTTAAAATTCCCCAAAGAGTTTATCATCCACGAACCCGTTCCAAAAATAATATTAATAATAATAGTTATTATTTATTAACTTTTAAAATATTATTACTAATATTATCACTAATAATGATAATAGATAATAATAAATTTTGATTTGGGAAATCTCCGAACCCGAAAATTCTCGAACTTTAAATCGCATGGATCAAATCATCATCTCTGCTTTATCCTCGTTTAAAAAATATTAATGAGACAAGAATCGGACATGTTTTAATCATAATTACAAATATATTCACTTTAAAAATTCAAAAATTCACAAATTATTTCTACAAATCACTTATTTAATATAACTTCATCATCCAAAAAATAATTAAAAATATAACAAAATTTTATGAATCAACTCGACCTATTAATGATCATGATTCATATACACAATAATTATTAATATATTATAAAACTTTTGGTCATTTGAGTAACCACTTTGATACAACATATTACATCAAAAACCTTTATGATTCTTACCCAACACTCTATACAAATAGATAATTCATTTTATGTATTTGTTAGTATTTTTAACATATTTTACCAACTCTTGTTCACATTTCTTTCTACCAAATGTATTTGACCATAATTTAATGGATAAAATTATATATAATATAATTATTTGAAAAAAAAATGTGTTAACATATTATATTAAATTATATTTTATATACACAGCGCATATTTCACATCGCTAATATATTATAAATAAGATATTATTTTAAGAGTATTTATAATATGAAACGATCTCACATATCTATATTTATTAGATGAGTCGATTCAATTCATACCTAGACTAGATTGAAAATTAATATTTTTGACATAAAGAATAATATTGTTTATGGTTTCGATCGATGAGAAATGTGTTTCATAAAAATGACTAATTAAACGATATCATAGAATTTTTATGTTTTATATTAATATTTCCCTACAAACTTAAAAGATTATCTATTGAAATTTTCCATACATGCATGGTTTGTGTTAATTTAAATAGTATTTATCACATGATTTTAATCTTGACAAATGAAACTATCAAATATGTTTACGATATAATAATTAATTAACCAAATATTTTAAAAAATGGAATGCCGATAAATAAAAAAATCGCAAGCCCTTCAAGAGCAAACTCACTCGCCTTCTCTAATACACACATGCAGACCGCTGTTTTCACCATCCCAACAGCGATTCTACGGAATCCACCTTCCCCCACTCGCCAAACTTTTACTCCACCATCGATCAAATCTTTGTTCATCCCATCCATGGCAAGCATCCAGTAAAAGAGAGCAGTAAAAAATCACGCAAATCAAGAAAACACGGATGGATTTAGATAGACCCCATTATTTCCGCACTTCAAGCATAGGTAGCAGCAGCACAAACACCGCTGCCTCTACGAGCGAGCTCTTCATTTGCTTCGCTTCTCGGCTGTCTTCATCATCTTCTATGAAACTGTCCAAATCAATCCTCAGCCCTGGCCGCGCCGCTAGGGACTGTGGCCCTGTTTCCCTTACTTCTTCCCTCAGTCGTCGACTACGCACCAATGGCAGCCTCAAGGGTGGCCAGGCTTCTCCCTTCTTTACAACCTCTGGCAAGAAAAGAGGTTGCGGCTTTGAGAACCCGGAGCCCTCTTCACCTAAGGTTACCTGCATTGGACAGGTGAGAGTGAAGACCAAGAAAAAGGTCAAGCAAACTCGAAGTTTTTCCAAAAGGCGGGGTGGGGATGTTAGTTTTAGAAAGATTGAACAAGCAGGTGGCGATGGAGCGCACCAGGGTGAGGATAGAACTAGCAGCCAGCAAAGATTTTCGAATCCCAGTGCACACGCTCAGACGCAGCAGCAGTCTCAAGAATGCTTGACTCACAGGAACCAAAGATGGGTTCATTTGCCAATCTCGATTTGTGAAGGTTTAAGATCGTTCGGTTCCGAGTTCAGCTGTTTTTTCCCGTGCAAAGGCTCGTGTTTTTCTACAAGTGAAAGGGAGAAGGCAGAAAAGGAGCGTAGATCAGGTGAAAATGAAAGTGGATGCGGAGCGGTGTTCACGCGGTGGCTTGTGTCTGTGAATGACGGTGAAGGAGGGAAGAGGAGGGAAATTGAGCTCGTGGTCGGTGGCGGAGATGAGGAGGAGATCTTGGCGGAGAAATACTCAATGAGGAGTTCAAGAAGGCATGTGTTTGAAGATATTGAGGTTAAGAATGATAAGATCGAAGTGAAGGGGCAGAGTTTGGAGGGGGAAGAGGAAACAGCAAGAGTGAGCATTTGCATACCCCCCAAGAATGCTCTTTTATTGATGCGATGCAGATCTGATCCAATGAAGATGGCCGATCTTGCCAACAAGTTCAGCTGGGATGCAAAGGCCACTCATAAAGTTGAATACGAGGATGTTGAAGAGGGAAAAAACGATGAACAAGTTTGTACAAATGTTGATGAATTTGAAGGGGTAAAAGATGGTGATACAATTCGCGTAGAAAGAGAACAAGAGGAATTACGAGGATGTGAAGTTAAAGATGAAATTTTTATGCGAAATAAAGCTGAAACAGGTGAGGTTTTTGAGGAAGATGATGTTTTATTCGAGCCTATAGAAGAGCAAGAGACCCTGAATGAAGCAGAAGTGATATCGAAAATAGGATACGGTTGTGATGGGGAAGAAAGTCAAGGAGAACTGCTTATTATTAGCTTTCAAGAAAGAATGGTCACGAAGGAGAAGACATTGGAGGAGGAAGAAGAGGAGGAAGAGGTTGAGTCAAATATGTCCTCGTTTGAAGCTCTTTTAGATCAAGAAAATGCCGAACATTATGTAGATTATCCGGTTAAGGAAGAAGCAGAAGATGCCCCACTTTGCCATTCAACTATATCTGATGAATCAGATGAAGAAGAAAGTGCAGGCAACGAAATGCCAACACTCCACGGTGACGCCGCAATGGAGAAGCAAGATGGCGAGGGAGCACAAGAATCGAACCCCGGTTTTACAGAGTGCTGTGAGGAAAATCAGGTGGAAACCCAGCTGAATTCCGAAGAAGAAAGTTATCAAGAAGATGAAACGAAAAAACAAAAGACAGCAACTTCACCCACAGTGACAGGAATTGGGGCCCCTGAAAATCAAGAATTCGTTGTTAGCCCTGTGCTGCCGGATTGCTTGCTGTTAATGATGTGTGAACCGAAGCTATCAATGGAGGTTTCAAAGGAAACATGGGTTTGCAGCACTGATTTTCTCAGGTGGCTGCCGGAAAGGCCACTTAAACCACCGCCTAAACCTGCCAAGGTCGGTGGCGGCGGCGAACAAGCCCCGGTGAAGAGGAGGCTCAGCGTTGACTCCAAGCCTAAGCCCAACTCACAAAAGGAGAAACACGACCTGCAGCAGCCGCGGCGTTCATCCTGCTCCCTGCCTCCGGCGACGGCGGCTGCGTCTATGGCCACCATAATCGAGCAGAAACTGGTGAATGCTGTTGCTTATGAGCCGTTGGCGCTGACTAGATGCAAGTCGGAGCCGATGAGTACAGCTGCTGCCAAGCTCTTACCCGAGTCCCATTTCTGGAAGAACGCAATCAGGAAGCTGGAGCCGCACAGGCGAGCCACACTCGGCGCTGCTGGTGTCGGATTTTGAGCTGAGTTGGCAACAAATCACGACAAAAGGAATCGTTTTAGGCTCAGGGTGCACAGTAGTTTTTACTTCCAAACCATGTTTCTTTTCTTGTCTGTAAATTTTGTTAAATGTTTTAGGTTGTTTTATGATAAAAATACGAGGATGCTTTTTTGTTATTACCGTAATGTTATATATCAATGTTCTCGTGTTTCTCTGAACCAGTAATTGTAATTTCATCTCTGTAACAGTCTTGTTTCAATTCAGTTTGCTTTACAAGTTCCCTGTTGTATGTAGTAAATTCCGGATGGCTTTTGAATTCGACCATATCTGTTTTAGTTGATCTTAATTCAATGGTTAAGACCTTGCTAATAATATCAAATATTTTCTGTTGTAATTTTTATTGAGCACACCAATGTCTATTTTCTATTTATTTTATGATTAGGTATTTTGTGAGACGATTTCACGAATTTTATCTGTGAGACGGATCAATCTTACCGATATTCATAATAAAAAGTAATACTCTTACCATAAAAAATAATATTTTTTCATGAATGACTTAAATAAGATATCCATATCACAAAATTCGATTTGTAAGATCGTATCACACAAATTTTTGTCATATTTTATGCATTAAAAATTTCTAAGTATGACAAAAATGAAAAGACAAGCATACATGCATTGACATGGTGTCTTGGTAAAAAAAAAAGGAAATTGGCCTTCAGTCCTCAGCCGTCGATTTTTTCTGTGTTCAGTCCCTGTGTATTTTTTTAATACCACATTTCCACATGAAGTGTACCATATTTTGTATGACATATACCACAATTATGTGAATAGGGAGTGAACCCAAAAAAATATTTTGATTGATGATTTTTCATCGACTTCCAACAAAAAATGGAGGCCAGTGGAATTTGGAGAAGAATTCAGACAAAATCAAATTGCAAATGTGTCCGTATGTGTTGACAGGACAGGCTGTTCTTTTTTTCACTATAATAATCGTTTGGCGATAATTTTAATAACATGGACAATTACGAAAAAGTGGTAAAAACATGTGATGTTCAACGTTGGATACAACAAACCAATTATTCAATGAACATTTAAAATTTCAAAAAAAAAAAAAAAATATATATATATATATATGTATATACGGTCAAATCATCATCATATGGGAACAGTGGGGATGGCTGAGAAAGCTGCCAGTTTCCTAAAATAAATGACAGTTGGCCTACATATTTAATTTACTATCATGTTAGATGGAGCCCCGGCTTTCCATCTGCAACCAACAACCTGTGTTTCTGCTGGGACCCCGAATTCATTCAGCAGGCCCAATATTTACTTGATAGGCTTCTCATCGACCAAACCCATATATAATTACAAGGCAATACCCATGTTCAGAACAAGGATGGGCCTAACTTGTTAAAGGCGGATTAACTGGCCCATGAATCTTTGTTATGAACAAATAATTAAATATACAAAGTTCCATCAAAGAAAATGTTTATCCTCAGGGATGAAGATGAAGCCAGATATATCAAATTGGAGGATAGTAAATTATAGCTAAAAAAAAACATGAATCCAAAAAAAATAAATTCATATAAACATAACTGACAAAAAATTATTAAAAAAGATGACCCGACTAAAATTTAATTCAAAAAAATAATTAAAAAAAAGTTAAGCTATGAATATATAGTAACTCACATTAATTATTATATTCTTATATAAATGAGCCTTTTTCTACAATTCTTGATATTAAAAAAATACTTTTAACTCAAATTTACATCACATATATTACACAAATTTTTTCATAACATACCGACAAAATATGATATTTTTGAAGCGAAAAATAATATTTTTGTAAAAAATAATACTCATCATGAATCGTGTCAGATTAATGATCGATTTCATAAGACTTTTTTGCGTACGTCTACCTATCGAGCCGAGTAAGTTGGGCCTCTTCGGTTCAAACTCAACCCAATAGTTATGAGACATGCAATCCATGCTTGGGTCGATAAGTTATTCGGATTTGGATCTTATACTGTGTTGAAAATACATCACTAAGTGCTGTGTACTTTTTACACGAGATGATCACATGATCATCTTGTTTAATCTGACAACTTTTAAAATTTATCTCATATTAAACAAGATGATCATGTGATCATCTAGTGTAAAGCGCCAAGTGCTGTATTTTCAACATAGTAGAGGATCCAAATCCAAGTTATTCGGGTTGTACAGCGAGCTCGGATGGCCCAAATAAGGACAATATCATTATGGAAAATTACCATTGCCACCGAAAGAAAAGTAGGGTTGGAAATAAGTTTCAACTTGACGATAGTTGATGATTATCAATTTAATTCATCCCCTCATTTTATAGGCTCGTAATAAGAAAATCTTAATTTCAAAATGTTAATTTTCATTATTGTAAGTAAGATATTTTCAAAATTATTGCAATGTAGGAGGAGTGGATACATCGTACGAGTCTGACTAATAAATTGGAAGTTATTGAATATAATTTGTGTTGTGAAAAAGTAAAAATTTACGGTAAAAAAGTAAAAATCTCAAACTCTCAAAATTATCACACTACACACTTTATAATATTTTTCTCTCAACTCAATTGTGATTTTCTTCACAAATGAGAGATCTATTTATAGAAAATTTTTACAAATAATCCAAAAATAAAATACATCATTACCTACATCATCACACACTAATTTTCAATATTCAACACCTAATTTTACCTAATTTTCAACATTCAACATTCACATTTTCAACACAAATATTTAACACATTTTTTAAAAATTTTTCAACACTCCCCCTTGTGATGATGATCATAATGATTGTATACATTACGTGTTTTTATACTGCCTCGTTAAAAACCTTACTAGGAAAAACCCATTGGGATAAAAACCATAGTAAGGGAAAAAGAGTGCAGTCACGTAAACTCCCCCTCATGTTGACACGAACAATTCTTCACAAATTTCGTAGATTGCGCATCCCAATATTATATATGTGCTTTCTGAATATTGTCGTAGGAAGTGCCTTTGTGAAGAGATCTGATGAGTTTTCACTTGATTGAATGTGACGAACATCAATACATTTATTCTTCTCAAGCTCCTTGGTGAATGCGAAGAACTTAGGAGGAATATGTTTAGTTCTGTCGCTTTTTATGTATCCTTCTTTCATTTGAGCAACACATGCAGCATTATCTTCATATAGTATCACAGGCTTCTCGTCGAATGATAATCCGCATGAGATTTGGATATGTTGAGTCATTGATTTTAACCACACACATTCACGGCTTGCTTCATGTAGTGCAATAATCTCGGCATGATTTGATGAAGTTGTTACAAGTGTTTGTTTCTGTGAACGCCAAGAAATTGCAGTGCCTCCACGAGTAAATACATATCCAGTTTGAGAACGTGCTTTGTGTGGATCAGATAAGTATCCAGCATCGGCATAACCAATTATACTTGGATTAGCATCTTTTGAATACAAAAGTCCCAAGTCTGTCGTTCCTCGTAGATAACGGAATATATGTTTAATTCCGTTCCAATGTCTCTTTGTTGGATATGTGCTAAATCTTGCCAATAAATTTACGGCAAAAGATATATCAGGCCTTGTACAATTTGTAAGATACATAAGGGCACCGATAGCACTTAGATATGGTACTTCTGGACCAAGAATATCTTCATCATCTTCACATGGACGGAATGGATCCTTTTCTATGTTTAATGATCTAACAACCATTGGAGTACTTAAAGGATTTGATTTGTCCATATTAAAACGTTTAAGGATCTTTTCTGTATAATTTGTCTGGTGAACAAATATTCCACATTCTTTTTGTTCAATTTGTAAACCCAGACAATACTTGGTTTTTCCAAGATCCTTCATTTCAAATTCTTCTTTCAAGTATGACACAACTTCTTGAATTTCCTTATTTGTTCCAATGATGTTTAAATCATCAACATATACAGCAATAATTACGCATCCGGATGTTGTTTTCTTAATGAAAACACAAGGGCATATTGAATTATTTACATATCCCTTTTTCATCAAGTGATCACTTAGCCTATTATACCACATTCTGCCGGATTGCTTCAACCCATATAATGATCTTAGTAATTTCACAGAATAACATTCTCTGGGTTTTGAACTTTGTGCTTCAGGCATCTTAAATCCTTCAGGGATTTTCATATATATATTACTATCAAGTGATCCATATAAGTAGGCTGTAACAACATCCATAAGACGCATTTCTAAATTTTCAGATACTGCCAAGCTAATCAAATACCGAAACGTAATTGCATCCATCACAGGAGAATACGTTTCTTCATAATCAATTCCAGGCCTTTGAGAAAAACCTTGTGCAACAAGTCGAGCTTTATATCTTACTATTTCATTTTTCTCATTTCGCTTTCGAATAAAAACCCATTTGTATCCAACAGGTTTTACACCTTCAGGTGTAAGGACTATAGGTCCAAAAACATTACGTTTATTTAGCGAATCCAATTCAACCTGGATGGCATCTTTCCATTTTATCCAATCCTGCCGATTTTTACATTCACCAAAAGATTTTGGTTCATGATCTTCATTATCATTTATGATGTCGATTGCCACATTATAAGAAAATATATCATCAATTTCTTCTATATCTTTTCGGTTCCATATTTTTCCAGTATTAATATAATTGATAGAGATTTCATGATTCTCGTCAGTTTGTGGTTCTGACAAAACATTTTCATCATCATGTGTTTCTTCAGGAACATCATTCTCTATTTTGTGATCATTATGTGTTTCTTCAGGAACATCATTCTCTATTTTGTGATCATTGTGTTTCTCTATGAATTTTCTTTTTCGAGGATTTTTATCCTTGGAACCAACTGGCCTTCCACGCTTCAGGCGTTTAATGACATCATGACTATCTTCAATTTGTTTCTTCGGAATTTCAATTCGAGCAGGGGCATTTGCAGCATGTATATATGATTTAGTTACCCCTTTTGTGTCTGCAAATGCATCTGGTATTTGATTTGCTATTCTTTGCAAGTGCACAATTTGCTGTACATCTTTTTCACATTGTTTTGTTCTTGGATCCAGATGTAACAATGATGATACATACCATGTAATTTCTTTTTCGGTATGTTTCTGTTCTCCCCCTAACATTGGGAAGATTTCCTCATTAAAATGACAATCAGCAAAACGTGCTGTGAACACGTCGCCTGTCTGTGGTTCAAGATATCGAATGATCGATGGACTATCATAACCAATATAAATTCCAATCTTTCTTTGAGGTCCCATTTTCTTTCGTTGAGGTGGTGCAATAGGCACATACACCATACATCCAAAAATTCTCAGATGAGAAATGTCTGGTTCTTTACCAAATGCAAGCTGCAATGGGGAGTATTTATGATATGCACTTGGTCTGATGCGAATTAATGAAGCAGCATGTAAAATTGCATGTCCCCATATAGAAATAGGGAGCTTTGTTTTCATAATCATTGGTCTAGCAATCATTTGCAGACGTTTAATCAATGATTCAGCCAATCCATTTTGAGTATGTACATGAGCAACAGGATGCTCAACAATGATTCCCATAGACATACAATAATCATTGAAAGTCTGGGAAGTAAATTCACCAGCATTATCAAGTCTAATTTTCTTGATTGTATAATCGGGAAATTGATTCCTCAATTTTATTATTTGAGCAAGTAATCTTGCAAATGCAACATTTCGAGTTGACAATAAACATACATGTGACCATCTGCTGGAGGCATCAATCAATACCATAAAGTATCTGAATGGTCCACATGGTGGATGGATTGGTCCACAAATATCACCCTGAATACGTTCAAGAAACATTGGTGATTCAGTTTGGATTTTGGCTGGTGATGGTCTTATAATAAGTTTTCCAAGAGAACATGCTTTACATTGAAACTTATTATTCTGAAAGATCTTCTGGTCTTTCAATGGATGACCATGTGTATTTTCTATAATTCTTCGCATCATTGTTGAACCAGGATGTCCTAATCGATCATGCCAATTGGTTAATATTGAAGAATTATCAATTACCATGTTTGATTCAATGGGACGTATATGTGTATAATGCAATCCAGTAGGGAGCATTGGTAGTTTTTCAATCACATATTTCTTTCCTGATTTATATGTGGTAAGACACATATATTTCTCATTCCCTTCATTCATTGTTTGAGTATCATACCCATGGGAATATATATCATTAAAACTCAACAAATTTCTTTTCGATTGTGGTGAATATAAAGCATCATTGATCAAAAATTTTGTACCATTAGGTAACAAAAATTGTGCTTTACCACATCCTTTAATCAAGTCTACAGGACCTGATATTGTATTCACCGTTGTTTTTGTTGGTTTTAGTTCCAAGAAATATCTTTTATCTCGGAGGATAGTGTGCGTTGTACCACTATCGGGTATGCAAACTTCAGCTTTGCTCATAGCATTTTCCATATTTGAACTTCAAAAAATATGCAATGAAAAAAAATTAATGACAATACATATTTAAATATAACACATATCATAATTGTACAATAAAACATTATCATATAAATACATGAAAAATAAATTATTGTACATTTATATTCTACCACTATATTGTTCATTTTCAGAGAAATCATTGAGAAAATCTGCAGCATCAATATTGTTCATTTCTATCCCACCAACATATTGATCATTTCCAGAGAAATCATTCATAAAATCAGCAGCATCAAAATGAGTTGAATCACTCAAACGGTCACTTCGCTCAGTGAAGTTGGTCTCCTTTTCTTTCCCCTTTATCGATTCTTTATAAAGTTTGCAAAGATGCTCAGGGGCTCGACAAATACGAGACCAATGTCCTGGAGTACCGCATCTGAAACAAGAACTTTCAAATCTTTTCGAGTGATTTTCATTAACACTCATGTTTTCTTGATGCCTTTTCTGTGGATGGTTTGGGACGTTATTTTGAGATGAGTTATAGAAATAACTATCTCGATTATTTTCAAAACCACGGCCGCGTCCACGACCACGACCACTTCCTCGTCCACGTCCACGTCCACGACCTCGACCTCGACCTCGACCTCGACCAAAACCTTGTCTTTGAATTTGATTTTGGTTTCCAGGTTTAAATTCATTTTTACTTACAGCATTTACTTCTGGAAATGCTGTTGATCCAGTGGGTCGGGACTGATGATTTCTCATTAATAGCTCGTTGTTCTTTTCCGCCACAAGAAGACAGGCGATGAGTTCAGAATATCTCGCAAATCCACGCACTCTATATTGTTGCTGTAGTGTTATATTTGATGCGTGAAACGTGGAAAATGTTTTTTCAAGCATTTCCGATTCTGTAACCTCATGTCCACAAAATTTTAACTGCGAGATTATTCTATACATCGCTGAATTGTAATCACTGACTTTTTTAAAGTCTTGGAATCTTAACATATTCCATTCATCACGGGCGGTCGGAAGTATAACTTCCCTTATATGTTCAAATCTCTCTTTTAATCCTTTCCACAGAGCCATGGGATCTTTTTCGATGAGATATTCACATTTTAAACCTTCATCAAGGTGTCGTCGTAAAAATATTATAGCTTTTGCTTTTTCTTGTGATGAAGATATACCATTTTCTTTAATGGTCTCGCTTAGACCCAATGACTCAAGATGCATTTCTACATCAAGAGTCCATGGCATATAGTTTTTCCCAGTAATATCAAGAGCGATGAATTCGAGCTTTGCCAAGTTTGCCATGGTGGTACTAAAAATTACGATGCATTTTATTAGTTAATGAATATTGCAATACAAAGTAATGGATAAACAACAAGTACAAGTATTCGTAAAAATAAAGAAAACACACGAGGAGGATATTCTCCGATAAATACAAGACTGGTGAGTATGATAACCAAAATAATTAAAAATAACCTCGTGAAAGCCATCTTCTTTTTTTCTTCGAAAATTTGATGAAGAATAATTTTTAGAGAAGAAGAGAAAGTTGGAGTGATTGAATGTATTTGTGAGATTGTATTTATAGAGCAAAAACTAGCCGTTTTGTTACCGTTTATTACCGTTGGTGTATAAGAAAATAAATGTATGTATTTGTATAATTTTATGGTAATAATATGGTGTATATAATATTAGTCATATTTAAATAATTATGTATATCATATCACATTATTATAATTAGGTGTCATAAGTTATTTTGTTTAAAAAACCTTATAGGCTTTTATACTTGTCGTATCCCTTACCGGGAGTGTGGGATGTCGTCTTAACATCCTCCCAGGATTTATAACAAGTTTTTGAAAAAATTATTTTTATTATTTCTAACAATAACATTATATTATATATTACATATATAAACAATAAATAAATAACAGTAAAATAAATATTATTACTTTTGTTACCTTTTTCTTCTGTTCGGAGCTTGGAAAAATATGGAGGACTTTTAGAGCTTCGTGCTGATAACGTGTTGTGAAAAAGTAAAAATTTACGGTAAAAAAGTAAAAATCTCAAACTCTCAAAATTATCACACTACACACTTTATAATATTTTTCTCTCAACTCAATTGTGATTTTCTTCACAAATGAGAGATCTATTTATAGAAAATTTTTACAAATAATCCAAAAATAAAATACATCATTACCTACATCATCACACACTAATTTTCAATATTCAACACCTAATTTTACCTAATTTTCAACATTCAACATTCACATTTTCAACACAAATATTTAACACATTTTTTAAATAATATTTCAACAATTTGCATTTTAAAAAAATTATTGCAAGCGATACAACTAATCCTGTACAAAAAACAAATGTCCAGTGGGGGGCCAAGATTCCCCATGTCAAATCGAATTTTTAATTTCTTCTGTTCACACGATTATGGGTGTACGGACGACTACGAATATGCGCATTCTTTAGAAAAACCTTTGAATCAACTTTGGAGGGCTACTGCTGTAGAGATGCGGGCGAATTAGCAGATTTCGCAGAAGTTGGTTCGATTCATCTATTAATTTTCGGAGAACTTTTGCAAGAGTTGAAGGGATAATGGATCGGTGGAAGGAGGATTACCTGGATATTGTCTTGGTTCCGCTCGGGCTTCTCCTAATGTTTGCTTATCATCTCTCCCTTCTCTACCGATACCTCAAGTGTCCTCACACCACAGTCATAGGATACGAGAATCATAACAAGGGAGCCTGGGTTGAAAGAATGTATCTGGTAACAAATCAAAAGCCCTTGTTTTGTTCTCCGAAGTTGTCAACAAATCTTGTCGGTTTTGATTGAAATTCCTTGTGATTTTAATGGGTTTTTATTTTTTAATTAGTTGGCAGCGAAGGACAGAGGTCCTGCAATATCAGTGATCAGCAGTAATATAACAGCAGCTACGGCACTTTCGTCAATCTGTCTGGTACTAAGTTCCATTATCGGAACTTGGATCGGAAGCTCTACCTCGAACACCGCAAGTATTTTCACATACAAATTGATATACGGAAGCAGAACTCCGTCCATTGTGTTCATCAAGTTCATATCTCTACTTTCTTGTTTTTTGGTGGCCTTCACCTGTTTTGTTCAAACAACAAGGTACTTTGTTCATGCGAATTTCCTCATCAGCATGCCGACTAACGACATTCCGGTGGCTTGTGTGGTGAAAGAGGTGATAAAGGGGAGCAACTATTGGTTGACTGGGATAAGGTCACTGTTTTTTGCCACCAATTTGCTGCTGTGGATCTTCGGTCCTATACCGATGTTTTGCTGCTCGGTGATTATGGTGGTGGTGTTGGTTACCGTTGATCGGAACACGACACCTTTGCATCAGTATGCTCCTGTTGGAGAAAGCCATGGTTTCTTCAAGAAAATTGATCTTGGAAAAAAGGCTGTCACTGATGCATTTGAGCTGCATCACAGAGCACATGATGAAAACTGAAGCAGCGCATGAGTTATTATCCTTGTCGATCCTTTTGGAGTTGTTTTGGGATGAAAGTTCAAAAGAATAGATCCAAGTTTCAGATTCTTCTTTAATTTTGAGTACAATATCAGAATTATTTCTGACCATGTTCATAGGCAATTCATGTTACTTTATCAAACTCTGAGGAAGAAATTAATAATTAAATATCAAATACACTACCTAATGGGCGGCTCTGACATGCAAATTTGTCTTTCAAAAGAAAAGTAAAGTCATATGACCAAAGAACTACTATTAAACAATGTAACACCACATTTAGTCTACCAAATGCGGCACACAGATATATTATATAATGTGGAAACAATCAAATTTGAACCTACTCAAATTGACTTGTTCATCTTCTTGGTTAATAAAGATTCATCAACTCTTCTATTGAAAGAACAAGCGCTTCTACTTGTGCGATTAAAGAAAGAATGGAGCAGATTTGGAAGAAAGATTACTTGGATTTTGTTCTAGTCCCAAGTGGTTTACTCATCATGCTTGGCTACCATGTGTTCCATCTCCACAGATGCATCAATCTTCCTCAAACCACTGTCATCGGCTACGAAAATTACAACAGTAGGGTTTGGGTTCAAAGAATCTTGCAGGTCACAATCTGTTAATTACCTGTCTTTCATTAAGTAATATATGATCCATTCAGATTGAGAGATTTTAAATCCATGACGTTTTGAGTAAAGAGAACTCAGAAAATTTTGGGGATTGACTTATATTCATTCATATTAACTATTTTACAACTGCCATTTTGATAAGCAGATTGAAGACAAGGAGAGAGGACAAGCAGTAGCCGTAATCGGAGCAAACATATCTGCAGCAACTTCCTTAGCTTCAATCTCACTCGTTTTAAGCTCTTTGATAGGAACATGGATCGGAAGCTCTAATCACAACGATCTCATAACTAACAAAATATACGGAAACACGAGCCCGACTATCATTTACATAAAATATATAGCTCTACTTTCTTGCTTGATATTGGCCTTTGCCTGTTTTTTTCAGACAGTGAGGAGTTTCATACACGCAAATTTTCTTATATCCACGCCGAACTGTCAGATTCCTGTTGCAGATGTTGAGAGTGCTGTCATAAAAGCAAGTAATTTCTGGGTTGTTGGTTTGAGGTCACTCTATTTTGTTACCAATTTGCTGCGCTCTGGATTTTTGGTCCAATCCCGATGTTTCTGTGCTCTGTTATCATGGTGGTGATGCTACACTTTCTTGATACAAATTCAGCCCCGATGCCTCAGTATAACACATCCGTCAGAGATGAGAAAATTGATTAATAAACGAGTGAACTAACTGAGAATCATGATGAGCGTCAAGAGGGATCAGAGAGTATGGGATGTCCGCAGGTTCAATGATGTAATAAATTAGACAATATCTGTAACCCCATCTGTTAAAAGTATGAATTTATGAAGAATATGACATATAAAAGCCAATTTTGTGACATCTATTGATGTGGTTATTGCTACATACTGTACGAGGTCATTAAAGAATGCATCTGTGTGGACAAGAAAGATGGAACTTTTTCTGAGAATTTTTTATTTTCAAACATCGAATGCACTAATTTAGAACCAAACCAATTCTACAATCAACCGTTTATTTTGTGAATCAACTCCACCAAATAAATTTAACATTCCTGGTGCACATTAGAAGCCACAGCTCTGGCCCAGAACTTGATCTGTTCTTTCATGGCTTCTGTTGATTTGTTTCCACCCCATTTGGGAACCGGCAGAGCGGAACTAGGCGTCCGCCGTGCCTCAGAAAGATAAAGCGGGTGTTTTTCTCGCAAGCCTGGAATGGTGCTAATTTTGTGAGGATTCAATGCGTCTTTTTTCTTGATATCAAAGCCAAAATCTTGCATTTTTTTGGATTCCACAAAACTAGAACTCTTCTGTTTCCTGAGCTGATTCATTGTTGGTTGAGTTCTTATCTTCTCCAACCGCTCCATTTTTATGATCTCTATCCCCGGTTTCTTTCTTGGTTGATGCCTTTTTGTGCTACAATTTGGTGACACGGCCTGCAAAATTGTAGCAACAAGGCAAATTTTGATACCCTGGTGTTTGATTAAAGAAAGACTACACAAAAAGCAATCGCTATTAATCAAAAGAAAATCAAAAAAAGGAAAATAAAAAGAAGCAAACCTTTACATGTGTCCTGGTGTCTGAATTTCTCATAGAAGCTTGCCTGATCAATTGCCCCATAGAAAATTCAACCTCTTCATCTTGGAACTCTTCAGTTCTAAAACTCGTGGGCATAGAAAATTCAATCTCTACAGTTCTAAAACTCGTGGGCAGAGATGGGGCGCGACTTATATTATTCTTGGACAAAATCCTCCTGCTGGACTTGCTTCTTCCAGGATCTATACCCCCTTTTGCGTCTGAGTTTTCATGGATTCCTTCTTTCATGGAAGCTGGCAGAGATGGAGCCTTTACCAGATTAAACCTAAGGGATTCACCGTCCCCAGTTAGTTTCTTGATCGATTCATAGGTTTCTTCATACGACTTTTCACCAAAAATCTCTTTGCTGCAATGGTTGGATGAAGTGCAAGGATCAGAAAAACTTCGAAACATCCTAGAGTTATCACAGTGAAGCAAGTTTCCAAAGAACCAGGACTCGTCCAGCAACTCCTCAGGCTCTATCATCTCGTCCGAATCTTTCATGGGCTCTAGATTTTCATCTACTTTGATATCCATACCTTTAGATGAAATAAAATAGAGGGGTGCGTTTCTTGAAATTTCTGTATGGTTTCGTTGTGTCTATCTATTTCCACATAAATTGACAAAAAGAAATATATGGTTATCTTTCGAAAAGCTGTCAAATTGGTTGATTGGAAAGAAACCATGTGGGATTTGCATGTCATGTGGTTTCATTGATACACATTTATTTGTCAGTTATGCATAAGAGGACATGTGGTGTTCTAATAATTGATCTTGTAGACAAAGGATGGAGTAATTGAGTGCACAACCATCGCCATTTCTTGGCTGGGCTGGGTTTTGTTATTTTTAGGATACACCTAGTCGTGTAATTTCAATTCTTGGATCATGATATCAACTTTGGAGAAAATTACTAGAATAAACCAAATTCTTGGATGAATGCCCTTTCTGTATGTGTTTCAAACACTAGCCTAAGCACTTGAACCCATTTTTATCATTTAATAATATTAAAATTATTTTTTATATTTATAAATAAATGCTTCAAACGTAAATTTTGTAAAAATAAAAAAAATAAAAAATTGAAGTAGGCGTGTTGTTGTAAGTATTCACGTAAAATTAGCAATGAGTTACATTACTTGTGCTGGCTGATATGAGAGCACTCTCCTATGTAAAAATAAATAAATAAATATCACATATTGCACTAAGTGTAATCAACAAATAAAGGGTTGGAAAATCTTGGAAGTAGTTATCTTGTGACACGGTCTCACGAATATTTGTCTGTGAGACGGGTCAACATTACCGATATTCACATAAAAAGGTAATACTTTTAACATAAAAAAGTAATATTTTTTCATGGATGACTTAAATAAGAGATCTGTCTCACAAAATACGACCCGTAAGATCGTTTCACGCAAATTTTTGTCAAATTTTGGATGTGACAACATCTGCCAGCTCATCCTACGTGCAATTCCATAGTCTACCGCGGGCTGTTAATGTAGTTCCTTGGCAATTCTATTTTATTTGATTTCTCTTTTATGAAACCTGAAGGATTGGTTAGTAAGTTTTCCATGGTTGGAATTGGATGATGTCGCTAGATATTGGGCCTTACTTTTCATCCAAAAAACTAGACGACACAACCAAAGGCCCATACTTTTCCATTTAATCGGTCCAACTTTTTAGCCCAAAAAGTCATCCCCGCTAAAGGTTCGACCTACATCAATATTCTATTTTTGCATAGCACCCATTGGATTAAATCACTTAACACTAACTCAAGAACTATTCTCGTGCAAGGTTGCAACAACTTACAAATTGGTTGGCTCCTCCACATGGGGACTATTAAGATTAATGTCGATGCAGCGTTGGTAGGTAAAGTGGCTTGGGATCATTATAAGCCTGATTTAAATAACTGTCAAACACAAAATTTAAAGTATTTTTATACAAATTGTAATATTAAAGATTTCATTATCGAAAATTGGGATGTTAATTTCATGTTATTATTGACAAGTTTTTAATATAAATTTACAAATCAAATATAGTAAAAAATTCACTTGCATAACATTTCTTTCGCATAATGGAGGATGGTAACTTCGTACTTGATACCGATGTTGTTTAAAAGCATAAAAGACAGACATCGACTCTCTTATACTACGTGGCGCCGTCAAGATCAACTCCTATTTTCCTTCTTGCTGGGTTCGATGACTGAGGGCATTCAAGGACAGATGATCATTCAAACTAACCATTGGATCTGAGTGCAATGGATGAGGTAAATTTCAAATGGGGAATGAAATAAGTTTGCCAATTTCTCTTCACTTAAATGTATACTTTTGCATGAACAAGGGTGATCTGTTTAAATTTTAATTATTAAAATCATACTGTTCAATGAACAAAATTTTGGATTTAATTAATTTTTTATATACTAGTTATTAATAACACAATCAACACAATATAAAAGTGCTCCAAAAATAAAAATTGATAGGACTAAGGCTGCTTTATTATCATAGAAGATTGATTGACATGTGGTTTACTGTTAGTCCTTAATTTTGGCGATGAATATGAAAAATAAATTAGAGAAGAGAATAATATATCGAAGTAGTTTTCGCAGTCAAGTAAGTCGGGGCTTCCTCTCTTATTCGTTGAAAAATAAAACAAGCAGTGGTCTGTTTTAAAATAAGAAAAAAAGGATACAATAGAAAACTAAAGCTGACTTTTACTTTTATTCCACGAATTTTTTTTCGATGTAGATCAAAAATAAAATTAAGTAAATAATATATTAATTTAATTCAAACGGCAGGTAATAGCTAAAAAGTTGCTGATGTATTTTATTTACGCAAATACATAGTGGAGCTCCCCCCTCTTTTATGATTTTATTTGATTCGGTCATCATGATAAATAGTAGGTTTTTTGTTTTGTGAGATGAGTCAACTCTGCTCATATTTACAATATAAATCATAATTTTGACATAAAAATTAATTTTTTTCATAGATTATCTAAATAGAATATTTGTCGCATAAAAATGATAAATTAGACTTGATACGATGGGTTCGGTCCGAATATGAACATCCAGCCCATTACCTGCTACAATTGACCAAACCGATGTATGGCAATTGCGGCCCATATAGAGAACATCTTGGCCGACTTCAATTTCCTCTTTATTTTATTTCCTTGCGTTGTTTTCTTGGTCGGATTTGTCAATTCCTCTATTAGACATTTGTATTTTTGAATGCATTCAAACTTTTCATTTTTTTTTTAATAAAAACGTAACACAGAACGAATGAAAAATTATTAATCACTTCGAAATGATATTTTTTTTTAAAATTAGATTATTTGTACTAAATATATGAGATTACTCCCTCTTATGTTAATGAATTAATAATATATAAAGAATAATTTTTCATTTGTTGTGTTTGACTATATTTAGATGTTTGAATATTTGTCGCTATTGAAACTTTCTTCAAAACTCGAAACGAACGGCATTTATTGATTGACACGTACGTAGTTTAATAATATAAATTTGAGTAAGAGTACATCAAGTTGCTTTCTTATCTTGTCTTCATTATTCATCAACATATTCCCACTGACGAGGTGGCCTGTCCTATTACTTAATATAAAAGAAGCCGCCGTCTGTTTCAAATAATAAATAAATAAAAGAGGACAAAATAATGCAGGACTGGACTATAAGTTCACTTTTAATACGCCAAATTAAGTGTATATAATTTTGCGTTAGTCTATTTTACGAATTATTTTGAGATATATATAGATTTTTATTCGAGTTAAGCATATTTATTATTTTTTATCCAAAAATAACACTTATTATTATAAATATATATAATAGATTCGTTTTACGAATAAAAATATATAAAATCATCTTAGAAAAACATATTTACTGAACCAACTAACCGTTTTTAGAAATTTTTTAAGTTTATATGCTAAAGANCTTTTTTTTTTTTTTTTTTTTTTATCTTTACGTAGTGGAGCTTCCATCAATAATTTGACTCTCTTGTTTGCTTGTTTTCCGCCGATGCAATAATGAACAAAGACGCCCAAACAACTCATTTGGATTCCTCGTGTGAGTTTGACGTAGATCTCGAAAGAATATGCTTTTGTGTTATTAATAATTTAATCACTTTTCTGTAATAAATCGGAAAACCAAACCCTTTTAGTTTAAGCATAGATAATAACTAATAATAAAACAAAAACCGAAACTACAACATGAACATAAAAGTTGTATAATACGGAAATGTCGTTTTCTATGCGACGTTATATGTTTTGTGTTTTTTTTTATTCCTGTAAGAATGAATTAGTTCTCACGATTTAATAATGTATAGATTACCTAAAAGTCCTTAAAACTAAAATTTTCTATTATTTATTTATTTAAAAAAAAATGCACTGAAGGTGGAGATTTTATTATCTACCTAAAAATTTGACCACTTGGATCTAACACTCGAATTATTAGTCAAAAAATGAAACTATCAAGCCCGTGATATTAATTAATGATGGTGAAACTGTAAATACTTTAATTTTAAAAATTGTCATTTATATTATATTATTTCTATGTTATTGTACGATTACGTCTCGAATATTGCTTCTCTATTTTAAGTTTATTAAAAAAATAATGATAAAGTAAACTAACTTAGCTGTGGTATTCAAACCGACAAATTTGGATCCTCAATTTTTCAATTCAGTTTACCCATCAAATTTATGATTTCAATTCGGTCTGAAAAGAAAATGATACAAGAGTTATATAAGCTTTAGGGCCCCAAATGCCGAAAACATTAAGAAACAAAATACATAATAATCCATAAAAAAAACTTGAAACTTCATGAGAAAAACGGTTTTATGTTATGAAATCCAAAACCAATCACGAGAAAAAAAAATTTTTAGTTCTTCTCAATCAGTCATGTACCTAAAGTTCATACATATTATTGATAAAATTATCAATATAATTATCGTAAAATCCAGGTTTTGATAAAGTTTTCTTCCAGCGAACATGGTTTTGTTTGATAGTCTTCCCCGGTTCGTTGTCTTCGTCCATCACAGATTTAATGGACATACACAAATCATCCTTGGAAAACCATGCATTTTCACCTCTTTCAACCTCTACAGCCACTTTCAACTCATCCGCCATCAGCCGCGCGTTCAGAATTTGATCTCCCATCCATGGGACCAGCACAATCTGACAGTCGCTCAACAGAGATTCCCACATAGACCCGAATCCGCAGTGACTGACGAAGCAGCCGACGGAAGGGTGGTTCAGAATCTGAGTCTGCTGCACCCACCCGTCGTAAACCACTCCCTTGTTTCCAACCCTTTCAAGGAATCCTTTAGGTAATGCTTCTTCTATGGAGTTCACGCCGTGCGGTTTCGACAGGGCGAGGAAGAAAGGCATCCCCGTCATCTCGAAACCTAGTACCAGCTCCTGAAACTGATTCTTTAGCATGATGTTTTGGCTTCCAAACGCGCAGTATATTACGGATTTTGCCTTGAATTTGCTCAACCATGTGTCCCACTTCTCTTCTAAAACAGTTTTGGGAGCCTGTGGGAGAACAGGCCCAGATAGGAAAACGCGTTTCTTGTACTGGCTGGCAAGGTAATCAATCATCGGACCCTCTAACTCACGAACAGTCCGCGTACCAATTGCATCGCAGTCTTGCAAGGCGGTGGTGATGCGAACGTCGAAAGTGATGGCTCCATAAGTGGAACAGATAAAAGACAGCGCCCGTGCCTCGTGGGGGCGGCGGCGGATGACGACCGTCTGAGAAGGATACCCTTCAGGCGGCTCCGCCAGTTCGTCATCCGTCATGGGCCGATCTTTCGGGAAGTGCCTTGCGGGAACCACCCCGATAGCCATGGACGAGGCGGCAACAGTATTATAGCAAACGGTTTTGAAGCCAATTTTGGCAGCAAGCTTCGGCATCCAGTGAGCAAAGTCGAAAAGCACGACATCAGGCTTCAGACCCGAAAGAAGCTCCTCCACTTCATCAGACATGGAGTCGAAGGCTATGGCTAACGGGTCCTTGGCGCTGTAGTCGATATCACCTGTAGTCTCGGCGCCAAGTGGCAAGCCTTCGACATGAGGTACCGCAACAGTGTAGAATTTGATGGATTCTGAGAAAACATCTTGGTTTTGGAGTTTAAGCAAACCTTTTTTGGGCAGCAAAAAAGAGATTCGATGGCCCCTGTCAGCCAGGTCGTTGGATAGAGTGGCGTAGGCGATTATGTGACCCATGCCTATCCATGGAAACATGGCTATGTGCAGCTTTGGTTTCTCTGGATTATTCATTCTTGCGGGGAGAATTTAAACGATTAGTTCAACTTCTTTTGTTTGTTCGTCTTTTTTTATCAAATGACAAATATATAATGGTGAGGTTGGTGGGAGTATACATACATACGACTGATCACGCTCTTCTAGTTAGGTTAGGAGGTGTGTATGCATAATGTATCTATCCTTCACGTGAATCTTTCTCTCGTGACATATTAAATTTGGTATAATAAAGCAAGTGCAAATTAAATTGCAAAGCTACCCAAATTGCAAACCTACCAGAATTTGCCAAACCAATATATATCGCGATATCTGTAAGGAAACGATAATATAATGAACATGATGCTAAAATAAGATCCAAAATCCAATCGATCCGGAAACAAAAAATGAAATTTGATTATATTTATAATTTTATTTAGATTATATATTTTATGAAATGATATTTAATTAGTTAACAATATTTTTATAGTTCATCGTTATTTATTTAATTCATTTAGATTATATATATATATATATAATGAATCTTTGTAGTTAATTTTTTTTAAGTACGTGTCATGATTTTTATTTTCCACCCGTCATATGACTTATGGACTTTAATATATTGTAAGACATGATGCGAAATAGTGACGTTTATACATTCTCGTAATTTTTGGATTAACGATTTGAGAGAAAATCGAAGTAAAAAATTGAAAACTCGAAACATTGACCAAAATTTGATAAAAATATTGATTGACTTGTAGTTTAGTGGTACATAATTTTGAGAAAAAAATAATTTTTTGATTAATTAACTTTGGTTCACTGAGTTTTTTTATTTTAAGTTTTGGTTTACTGAGTTTCGAAATTTGGTGTATTAATTTTAAATTTATTTTTTCCGTCCTATTTCTTTGGGGTGCTAACGTGAGACCGAAAAAATTGTCGTGATTTCGAAAATTGTTGACTTGTCTTATGTCACATCAGTAATTGGACCAAAATAACAAAAAAATTTAAAGTTAATGTACAAAAACCTAAAAAAAAAAAAAGTATATCAAAACCCAAAATCAAATAATTTGATGAACTGAAAAAATTAATTTCTCTAATTTTCACGATGAATCAGAAATAAAAATCAAAGGAGACAATATCAAAACTAAAAATCAAACAAATTAGTCAACCAAAAAATTAATTTCCCTGATTTTCACGATGAATAGAAAATAGAAAATAGAGAAGACCATATCAAAGTTGTTTTCTCAGTCAAATAATTAATTGTCAAGGCTTCATTAATTGAATTGCTGTGGTTCTCTTATTCATTAAAAAAATAAAATAAGCAGCAGCCTGTTAAAAAAAAAAAAGAAGAATAAGATAAAAATATAATAGTAAAACCGACTTTTAAATTTTATATCATATCATGCCAAGTAACGACCAATTAATCAAACGAAAATTTCTTAAAATATATATTTGACTTTTTTTTATTTTATTTAATCGTCACATGCAAACTCCATCATATCAGCAAGGATCTAACTAATGCGTTGATTTAAAATGTGCAATTAGGTTTTATATTCAATATAATGCTGTACTTATAAATATAACAAAAGATTTAGAATAAAGCATGTATTAATTAATTATTATGTAAAAATGATGATTAAAGTTGTATTATAGTAAAAATATCAAATAAACATCATTCAATTCAAATGCTTTATGAAAGCATATGAACATCATATATTCTGCACGATTGAATCCAGCAGGGCTCCATAAGTTTGCTTCCACTTGTTTGAAAATTCCATATTTAAAAACCAATGCCTCAACGTGCTAAAGTTTACATATCATCATCAATCATAGTGTGGTTTTCACCACCATACATCACCCTCATATCTATATCATATCACGTCCCTCAAATCAATTCCTTATGCTTAAGGATTCTTAATGAGAACAAATCCATTGGAGCTAGAGTTGAATCTGACGTATTTGGTCCTTAAACAAAAATGCAAGATGGTCACAGAATAGCGCTGGCCATATCAGTCTCTGCAACATGGTGGCCAAGATTGTGGAAAAATCAATTGCTAATGATCGGCTTAAATTTTGCCTGCATGAGATCATTGATCAGGAAAAAAGTGCTTTTAATTAGTTCCTGGTCGCCTCATTACAAATAATATTTTGGTTGTTTTTCAATGTCTTAATACCCTTCGAAGACGCAACCGTGGAAGGCAGGGATCGATGGCTATAAAGCTAGACAATGAATAATACTTATGATCGTGTGGATCAGTGAGATTTCCTTCAGACTGTCATGGTTCGCTTGGGGTTCTCCAACAAATGGATTGGAACTATCATGACCCGACCCACAAAATATTTCAAGCCAACTAAGGGACTTAGAAAAGGTGCCCCATATTTATTTCTCCTTTGCTCTCAAGATTTTATCCTCACTTATACCAAACAGTGCAAAATCCAGGTATAAAAAACGCCAGACACGCCCCAAAAATTACACACCTTTTCTTCCCCGATGACACCCTTTTGTTTGGCCAAACTAATAGAGCAACATGCACATTAGTTTGGGATATCCTCTGGATTTATGAATTTTGAAAATCCACATCTTCTGCATTCTGGGAATTAGCCGCAATGAATCATATGAAGTCTATTTTTGGCAGCAAGCTTCGTTATCCAGTGCGCAAAATCGTAAAGCACAATATCAGGTTTTAGAACCGAAAGAAGCTCCTCCACTTCATCAGACATTTCGTCAATGGAACCCCTGTCTTTCAAACATCCTTACATCAAAGGCCCGGACTTTATAGGGGGAAAGGAAGTGTTAATTAACAAATAGTCGATAATCACGATCCAAATTGAATCGATAACATAATTGTGTATTATTAATTTATCGATAGTGTTATTTTAAATATTTTTAACATCATTATCGCAATTAATTTATTNGGGGGGGGGTTTAGAACTATTCTTATAGCTCTAATATTTTAAATGTTATTAAGTAAAGAAATAAAATAATTAAAAATAAATAGAGTATCGGGCAGAATCACTGTTTTAAATATTTGAGTAAGGGGATTGCCAAAGGCAAATAGAATTTTTGCACATTTTCGTTAATCCATGAAGATGATCCATATATCTCGAAACTAAATCGATTTAACCAATTTTTTTTAAAAAAAAAATTTCAAAAATCGAAATTAACCGAACCATATTTTCTCATTCATTTGGTTTGATTAATGACTTTGATTTAACAGAAATTTTGCTTAATCTGTTACTTTACTCGTATAGGTTGAGTTCAACACTTCGACCTATTATGAGATTATTAACCTTCAGGGTTGATACAATGGCCACCAATGCTCCTGATTGAATTAGTGGGCAGCAGCAAATTTACAGAATCCAACCAAGCCTACTATACCGGAATAGCCCAACTAATCTTGCCCAAATCAAATAACCAAGTACACCGAAGAACAAGTGTGAAAATTAATCAAACTGCCTTGAAAACTTACCAATTAGTATTCAATATCAATTTAGCCAAATTCAAACTCATTCCAATTTTTTCAAGTCAAATTATTTATTCAATAGTTTGGAAACCACTCCCGAATATTAATATTTTATATTCAATATAATTAATATGTATTGAATAAATAAATTTCAAACCATTTACACTTCTATTCTTGAACAATAGTTTGATAGAATATCGCGAGTCAAGTTCAGAATTTAAATATTTAACTAAAAATATTAAGCTTCAAATCAAAGCCAGCTCCAATTTGAACTTTGGATTTTTCTTCATTCTTGGTTGCACTAGTTTAGTTTATACCACTGATGTGCAATAATATAATTACTCCACTCTTATGTTGAAGTATATGCATTTACATCCTTGAAGTCCCATTCGACGTATATATTCCGCAAAATCTATCAAAATTTGCGAAAAGCAATGTGTACTTTGAGCTATGCAGGCGACATGCCATGAATCAAAAGGCTTCTTGATTGCTCGTAACCAACCACTCTACCAGGAAACAAAGACATAATTTCTCAAATTTACAGTGATACGAAGCATCCATACCTTCATCTAAATTAGCCAGTACACCATCCCTGAACACGAAGCTAAAATTTATCCCAGATGAAATCCAGGAATGATCTGTTCTAGTTACTTTCTCATTCTTCGCATGACCACCACAGTTCATCAATTTTGGCTCCAAGCTTTCACATTCAGGAAGGTTTGTTTCCTTGCATTTTTGGCACTCAAGTTGTTTCTTATACTTGGTGTCTGGTGTTCTACCAGCACACGAGATTTCACCCTTAGATAACTTACTCAGTGCTGAGTGCAGATTAGCAGATAACGAGGAAAGAAAATCATGAACGTCATCCAAAGTCCTATCACTTCCTTTATCTTCCCATTCGATGTTTATATTTTTCAGCAGTAGATTCTGGAGGTTGACAATGCAGTCAGGACAACATTGGTAAAAGCACGTGACAGAATCACCTGTGAAACAGGTACGCTTCAAAGATGTATCTTTGTACAAGATATTAACATCAGTCAAGGATAGATCAATAGCCAGGTTAGCATCATTTGCAGAAGAAAACTCAGAACCATGCTCTTCAACAGATTCACAGTGACCATCTACAAGGATACGACAGCCATTCTCTGCAAAACCATTACAAAGTTTGAACGATTCAGCATCCCCTCCAAATTCTGGCTCATCTCTGGCAATTTCTGCCTCTGGACACTCTAAATTAATATCATTTGGTGGCAAACCGCTTTCATTATGGGAAGGATGATCCAAGACAACTAGCTGGGGAGGGACTTTTCCAGATTCCACCACAACTTCATCATCGGCATTTAACCGATCATCATCAACTGTAGTTGTATCAGTAGGTCCACCCTCTTTCGCAGCATCTTCCAGCAGACTTCCTTCAAGCAGTTCTGGTCCATGCATACTTCTGTTATGAACTTCTAGGCCAAAGCCATCACCTTGAAAAGAACCATGATTGCAGACATCACTGTCCAAGGATCTCAAACAACCTTTGGTGGTTGCCGCTGAAACACAAGGATCCACCTCCAAACTGGAAACACTAAGATCAATTGTCAGAAGATGAGAACTGAAAAAATCGACGCAAAGACATAGGAATATAGTAGCATTACCTTTGTAGGGCATATGCCCAACTGAAAATCATGTCTTCGAGATAAGCAGCTTGTGATAGGAGACGAATAAATTGGGTTCTGTCTTTTCCAGCTTTAACTTTATCACCAATTCTTTCAACAAGAATTTCTAAAACTTTCCGAACATCATAGCAGACTTCCCTGAGAGAGGTGTATTCACCTCTATATGCTGATAAACCAATAGCAACAAGTCCTCTAATTAAACCAGATTCTTTACTTCTGATATTGCTGGAACCAGAGGCAGCCACTGCCTTCTCCGCCAAATTGATAGGACGAAGAATGCAAGAATTGAAGGGCCAAGTTTTCCACGGTCCATTGACATTGGCATGAGGACCTTCTTTCAGCTTAGACGTGACCCAACAAAGTTCAGAAAAATGAGGATAGCATAAAATCTGATAGCCTACTATTGAGATTGCAAACAGCAAGCTTGATTTTCCTTTTATACTTTTATTCGTAAATGGAACTGGACTGAGTGCACGGACCGGACTAGATTTACTATCACAAACTCTATCCACAAGACCTTTAACCATATCATAAGTTTTCTCATTCAATGAGTTCCCAAGAGTGTGACTTCTACCATAAATGGAGACAACAAAGTGCTGCACCATATCCTTTGACAACCTGGAAACAAATGTATTAATCACCTTATCATGATCAAACTTCCCATCGAGCTGCACAGAGAAATGTGGCACCTTATGGTCCAGTGGACCCAAGCCACTGCTTGCAACATAATTCCCAAAAAACAGCCTAACTCTATGAGGCAATATCGAAAGTGGCAATTCCGACGTGGCCTGTCAAATGGAAAACATGCGATGAGAATTCTTAATGCATAATTGACAATGCAGAGACCAGAGAAAGAAGCATACCAGAATTATCAAGGATGTATTTACACACATAGATTCCACCTGCTCAATGAATAAGGTCCAAAGATATGAGACTTTAACAGGACACACATCATGTTCCATTTCAATTTCACACTTCCCCTCCGAAGATAAATTTTCAGGGGATTGAGGTTCCATTGAAGCTAAATCATAGTTGCCTTCTCTGGCTTCATTACACATCTCAATAGCCCACAAATCAATTCTTGGCATATATATCATACACGAATTTGTACCAGCACATCTCACTGTCATGATAAACAATGAAAGCGGTCATATTCTACGACAAAAATTTAAAAAAGAAAAACTTAGAACAATCTTATAACGCATCGAACTATCAATTAATTCAAGTAGTATTTCCTCCTAAAACTACTGCAAGCACTGTTATGACATATAAATAAATGATTGCCTCCTCAAGATGAAATTTGGAAACATGAGTTAAACTTGTTCACATAAATATTTTAAAATCAATAAAGCTGGTGGGTAGTGAGGAACAAAAAAGAATAAGAAAGTACTAATGCGGCTCACTATACACATAGTTGTATAGGGAAAAGAAATGGCAATGCAAATAATATCTATAAAAAAAAAAAGCTCAAATTTGAACTCAACGAGTTCCTGCCACTGAAAATTTGTACCCCAAGACCAAAATAATAGGGCAAGCTACTCGGTGGAGTATAGACAGGCCAGTTATGTACTTAAATTTTGCACAAACTAAGCCAGATTCAAAGACCACTTCAGCCATTAAGAAAACAAACTATCATCTCAATGCAATGCCACAGTATTCTTCTTCCGTTCCTGCAGTTGAAGATCTTTTTTTCAAAAAAAATGAGACAACACAATAGGCAAAAATGGACACACACAAAGGCAACAAGAGTATCTTAACAAATCAAGACAGCAAAACAACTAAGATACCAACCATGCATAATAGCATATAAAATAGCATTTACAAGAGTACCAAGGCATTTACAAAACCATCTCCCATTTACAGTTCCAGATACGACAGAGCCACAGCAAAAAGAGAAAATACTAATAAAAAACACAAAGATTGTGATATCTGACGACAAAAAAGAAGACCTAAGAAAAGTAAATAGTAAATTCCAACTGTCCAAAACATAAAAAAGATGAAGAAAGTTGACTATTTTGATTCCCACAGTAAATTCGTTGACAATGATTGCATATAAAAATCAAGAAACAAAAGAACTACCATGATGAAATCCAATAACCACTCATTTTTTTGTGGATTCAAAACACTTCAATATTTTACCAAATCCTCATACTTCTACATGCAACTGAGTAAAACTACTAAAAACTTTAATATAAACCAAACTAAAGCAACTTTGTGAATTCAAAGTAGGTTCTGGAATCTGGATACCTAGCACAACCAGTTGCTGTCCATGCTATTACTAACTGAGGTACGACTCATTCTAAGCTTGAAAAAACCTCACATGATAAGCATCCTGAAATTAATTCATAATGCATTTTCAAAAGCATATATTGTGTTGTATATAAGACAAAACAGAGGTTTCAGAAATAAAGCTTGCAGGCTATAAATGTCAGTATGAGTTGATGAAACTTTAGCAGCTTTCCTTCTATGATGCAAATAATTGAATTTGGTTGATATGGAAAATTGGACGTACTCAGTATTCGTGTCAACCCATGAACCATGTCTCCATGACCTTCTTGAGAGATGCTAGGCAAGTCCACTTTCCAAATATCAACATTGCCAACAAAACAATGAAGGAGACACGATGCAAGATGCCTCTGGCCAGATCTTGGATTTCCAGAAATCAGCATGTGAAATCCTGATTTATTGTATGATGTGTAAGACATATTTCTTTGAAGCATAGTGTGAGAACCCATGCTCTGAAGGTTGGGAGGGTAAAATGCACCACAAGTCTCATTAGCATTGTCCTCCATCGCATCAGGAATGCAAATCCTATTTTCTCCAACCAGAACGTTTGCAAGGGATAGATTCTTCATAATCTCATCTATAACATCAACTTCTTGAAGCAAATCATCGACATGTGACCACCAATTATCACTCTGCACTCTCCGTTTGTCCAAGGCAGAAACAATCACATTTTTAACCAATGTAGAGGCCTTACTGAGAGGCAGCGGCAACCAGATGTGTTCATCTAGATTCAGGAGAACTAGCAATCTCGTCAGTGGTTGCAGAAGACAAGGAGCTAGATGGGTGTCAAGAGATGAAGAAAACACGTCGTTTACAACAATTCCACCTTCTCTTTGAGAACATGGAGGTGGTGCGCATGAGAAAGCTTGCAACCAATCTCTATCCTCGACCAAAATGGAAGGAATTGATGGCAATTGACCCTCAGATGCACTAGTTTCAGCAGCTGAGAGAACCTCCTGCAAGGGGAAGCTCCTCTTTAAAGCAATTATAGCCGCTTGCGTACACAGAGCCTGCAGGTCAGCACCAGCAAATCCCACAGTTTGCTTTGCTACCCACTTCAGCAACGATCCACCAATTGGCTTTGGCCACTTCCGAGTGTGCAAAGACAGAATAGCTTCTCTGTCCTTCATCAAAGGCAGTGGAAAATAAATCTCTCTATCAAATCTTCCAGGCCTCCTTAAGGCAGAATCAACTGCTTCGGGACGATTAGTAGCTCCAATTACAATAACTGAACCTCGGGACTTTAAGCCATCCATCAACGCCAACAAAGTGGATACAACTGAACTGTGTGTTTGATCTTGCCGCTTAGAGCGGCAAGGGGCTAAACCATCTATCTCGTCGAAAAAAATTATAGAAGGTTGAGATTTCTCAGCTACTTGAAACAAAAGTCTTAGCTGGCGCTCAGCATCACCAACATATTTGCCCAGACAGTCTGCCCCTTTGCGAGCAAAATATGCAATCCTTTTTTCCCCTCGAGCACAGGAACCAACCAGCGCACGCACAACTAAGGTCTTACCTGTTCCAGGATATCCATGCAACAGAACTCCCCTTGGAGGAGTAAGACCTAGATTTTTAAAATACTCTGGGTATAACAGTGGTAAAATGACAACCTCTTTCATGCATTGGACGACATGTTGCAGCCCAGCAACAGATTCCCATCCTTCAAATTGGGTCTCTCTTTTCTCAGAGTTGTTACCTCCAATGTAAACAGGTGTTATTCTCCATAAATCTCGATGAAGCCTCTTGCTTTCACGTTTCAAAAACTCTTCATCCTCCCCACAGTTCTCCAACCACTTTTCTTCCACTTCAATATCCTTTCGATATGCATCATTTGACATCTTTCGTGATTCCAACCTCATTTTTTTCACCTTCATTTTCTTTAACCTATGTGCATTATGTATTCCATGAGGTTGAAAGAGATGTCGATGATCAGTGCAGGCTATAAGAAACTTGCGATGGTCAAAGATGCAACCTTTGGCTCGTGCACATGGCTAAAAAGTAAGCATTAGCCATATTTTAAATTAGAACTAATCATTAAAGAAACAATAAAGCATCCACCATAAAATTTGGGGGGAAGAGAGACATTAAATATGTAGAGGATGAAGACAGAAAGAGTGATTTAGAAATTCAATATGGTAATAACGCTGAGGGACAAAGTGTACTAGATAAGACACACTCACAAGATGGTAGGTTTTAGGACATCGATCAACACGGCACCCTATTGTAGCTCCAGGTCTCTTACAGCGATTGCATTTCAGCATCCTTCCCCGGTAAAGGGCAGCCCTAACATTTTTCAGGCATCCCAAACCAGCAAAGTAAACCTGAAAACAATAGTCAGTGTAGATGCACAAAACAAGGTCTCGACACGAAGAAACAAAAACTAGCACTTTAACAAAAGAAATCAAATGCCAAATATGTTCAGCATGCGTCTTGTCAAAAAATAAAAAAATCAGAAACCTACAATTGTAGGTTGTTAGCACAACCACTACCATTAAGCATACCATATTATGGACCATAGACATAAATGCAAAGTTTGCAACAAAAAGCAGTACACAAACCATTAGGCAGTGACTGCTACTTTCAAAGTTTTTCACTTCTTTCAAACTTCACATCACTTCACAAGGCAAATCACAGAGTTAAAAAAATATGCAGCCACTCTCTTTTCTCTTCCCACTATCTTTTAGCAATCATAATAAAATACTGAACTACATCACTTGTCGTCTAAAACATTAGATTTTAAACATGCTCAGTCAAATACTATGGAAATACCAAAGAAGCACCATGCCAAATTTTTTTTCCAAATAATACACATAGAATGAAGAGAGCTCTTTCTCACACAAAGCAGTGTAAACTAATCTGAAAAAACAATAATGTAAGAAGGAGAGAATATGAACACTATAACAACTGTAATTAAGCAACACAATGCAGAAAAAACTTTGTATCAGAAAAGTAAGAAACTTGTAATGATACTGACAAATACTCAAGTGTGGTGCAAGAATGCTAGCAAATCAAGAAGCCCAAGTACAAAAATAAATTGGAAAAAAAACATCAGCACGAGGCAAAAACCAAAGTAACCAAAATAAACACGAGGGCATGTGGTCCTCCATCCATCAAACCAACACTGAAATTCTCAATAAGTGATACAAAATGATACATAAGGATCTAGGAATTAAAAAACAGAGACTCTTTAATACAGTCAAACATGCCTTTCCACAGTTATGTATACAAGATAGCACTGTCATTGACCTTTGTTATCTATTTGTTGAATTGCTTAATACCTATACCTACAGAAGTAAGAACTAATATGGACCAGAATTTTTTGTATCACCATAAACGAAATCATTAATAAATTTAAATTGTGCAATGAGGTAGAAGACATCCTTCTGACCAGTCTTGCAAATATGGATGTCAAATCTCAACAAGAAAATAATATACAAAAAGTGGTTAAGTTTAATAAAGACTACCGCATGGACTTGAAATATACATATGTACGATGAAAGGGGAAACGAAATAAAGCATCTTCAAGGCTCACAGGAAACCTATGAGAACTCCAGAACAATACAGAAGCCAATTCACAATCAAATTCAAGGCTCACATGAAATCCCCAAACCACAGTAAACTAGAGTAAAAATAAGTAGGCGTGAAAATTTTCTATTGGTACCAAGAGAAAAGATCCTAGGCAACAAAGATATTAGTCAAGTATTGAACAAAGCTATGACAATAAAAGCTCTGGGAATCCAAAATGAATAGACTTGTGAAAATTGCAAACCAGAGAAAACTAATCCCATTGAATACCATATACAAAGTAATTACGAATTCATTCCTTCGTGCATAAGAACCTTGTCCTCAGTAAAAACATCTCAAAAGATGATGGATAAGCAAAAAGTCTTCACAAGGTTCATTTGTCCAAAGAAAAACTTGATCATGAGACATTAAATGATCATCCTAACAAAATATTTATTTACAAGAGTAACAAGATTATCTGCATCCCTTTTGTTGTGCGATAAATAAAGCATTAACAATAAAACGAAAACATACACACAAACACACACCCCGTTTAATACAGCACACAGCCCTTCCCGTTTCAATTTCCATCTCTGAGGGAGGGAAACATTTTTCATCATTATTAGCACTTGAAATTTTTATGTTGACAATTGGATAGTAGATAGTCACAATAAAAAGAATGCAAAACGATAGGAGGATGATGAAACTTTAGCTTAAAACCCTGTACCCCAATAACATCAGAAAATTCAACAAGTGCCCTATTCAATGCATACAAATTTTAATGCCAAACACACCTCTGGACTCCATACAGCACATTGCTGATGAACCCAAATTCCTGCTATACCAAGACGGTCATTGATAGGACCCAAAAGCCGTCCAAGCCATCCAGATTCGTCACCAAATCCATCCCATGAATCATAACTATATTCATCTGAAGCAGATGACCCGCTAAATGCCTCATTATCACTGCCCATCCCATCCAGTACAAGTAATTTAGGAGGCTTTCCATCAGTACCTCCCCCACATAAACCACAGCGTCTCCCTAGTTTAATTCTTGGTTTTCTATCCACATCATCTAAAGCATTGTCTTTCCCATTTAAGTTTTTATATGTCTCATCTTCTGGAGGTTTATCATGATATCCATCATTTTTTTCTCGGTCACTCGCAGCTCCCTCAACATCTGGTTGTTCAGGCACAATATCACATGCTAGGTTTTCAATCCCCGTATTTGGATACCCGATCTCAGTGTCAACATTGTTGTGACCTTCTCCCGATTCTGATTCCTTTTGGATGGCAGCCACTTCTCTCTCATTCAAATCTGAAGCCGAATTATCATTTTTCACTCCAATGTCACATCTAACTTCCAATTTGATTTCCATGTGTAACCTGTCTTCCTCATTCATCACTTCAAACACCTCATCCCTATTGTATTCTATATCATCCTTTCCACCATCTGCCGAACATATTTTATGTTCCTCGTTTGCCAAAACATTGGAAGCTTTAATTCGTCCTGGCCTTTTCGACTTAACAATTGTCGATTTTTCATCTACTAATTCCACATTCTGATCACTACAACGAATTTCCATGTCTTCTCTAAATCCATCAAAATCATCAAATAGTTTCCTTTTACCCCTCAAAGAAGATTCCCCTCTTGATCTCCCAGAAAAACTTGTCCATTTTCCCTTGAATCTCAATCTTGACCCCCAAGCACCATTCTGTCCGTCCAGATTCCTAGAACTTGAGCAAGGTGATTCATACTTCAGCCCATGTTCTCTTCTGAATTTTTCAATACTACCAGCACCACGACCATTAACCTTCTGCCTCTTTTTAGGAGGCTGAGGCGATGAATCGAGTAATACAGGAGCTCTCCGAGATCTACTGCTCCTTCTGACTTCCGATTCCTTCTCTACATCATTAAACTGATTCGAATCAACATTTTGAACCCCTTGGTGACTCCTATTGTAAGTTTTTTCACAGATTGCGTCCAATCTCTTATGCTTCTTCTTACCCTTAAACTTGTTCCCAAATTTCTTGCCCTTCCCAATATTCACAACTGATTCAGACCGCGGTAATCGCATATCAAAGACCTCAAAACACGAAAATAAAATTATAGTACAAACTCCAACCTATCTCCTTTTCCGTCTCAGTCTCCCTATATAATCCACACCACGGGACAAAATCTACAGCTCGTACAGGTTGATTCGATATCAAACTTCTCTTTTTGTTCAAAGTATCACGTGAAACGAGCAAAAAAGATACAATGAGGCAAAGACAGACTGACCGTCCGATAAATTGATCATGCAGAAGAAGCCGAAAAAAAACCCTAAAAGATTAATATTTCAACCCCAAATCTGTTCAGACCAAAAATCAGCATCGCAGATTCAAACCAGAATTTCAGAGTACATGGACATTTTCTCAGTTTTTCCCATTTTTAATGAGATGCCAAGCGCCCTTAGGGATATTTTGTTGGAGAAAGCTGTAACAGAAGACCACTTGGGCGGAGGTGTATAGAAAGAAGGGTTCCTAGTCTAAAACGGAGAATATATACATATTTTTTGGGTCTTCACCCACTCGAATTTTCAGCGCGTGGCTTCAAGCTCCAACATGATACAGCATGAGCCCAATTTGGTCCTTCAAAAAACCCGATCTTCAGTCATTCCGTTCAGTATATGCCCGAATTAATTATGGGGTCCGTTATTTGTTATTTTGAATTGAATATATCGATGCTACATCTAATACTTATTCGAATTTTTATATATTTTTATAAATGGTTTACTTCACAATTTAAAATATACGTTAAACTTATACATTGTACAAACTATTATGTTCAATCGTTAATTTAAATTTTATACATTTTTTAAGAACGGAAATTAATAATATATCAAGAGAGACTTAATTCTCATTGTTATGGTTCGGGTTGTGTTGCTAGGTTAAGGAATTAAATCGTGAACCGAGTGAAAATAAATTAGTTTATATGGCAAATACTTTCATTTCTTGAGTAATCGAGGAATGTGTTCAACTTCTTTGAGAAAACATATATGCATGTATGTCTGTTGTAGAATTAATTGTTTAAGAATGTTCATTTCGTAATTGTGAAGCAGGTGCTCTTCCCAACACCACCAAGGGTTGGGCTTTTGGGTTGGTGAGGTGGGTGTGGAGGGGTCGAGTATTTGTTAGATGAATCTATTTTTTTATATGAAGATTTTATTGAATAAAAAATATCATGTGACTAAGATTATTCTATTGACAATCAAGTTGTTTCTTCTGTAAATGTCAGAAACCAGGTTAGTAATCTGTCTTTGACTAATGTCAATATCTTGTACAAAAAAATGTCTTCGAAGCTTACATGTTTCACCAGCAATTCTGTCATATGCTTTTTACCAATGTTACCCTAACTATATTGTCAACCT
Organism: Primulina huaijiensis; assembly: GCF_012295235.1. NCBI lineage: Eukaryota > Viridiplantae > Streptophyta > Magnoliopsida > Lamiales > Gesneriaceae > Primulina > Primulina huaijiensis. The sequence continues at coordinate 22,414,082 of NC_133316.1, forward strand.
CCAGAATCTACCGTTGAAAAATATTAACATCGAATGAGAACGAACATAAAGGAAGTGATACGATACTCTTAACACTAATTAAGTTATCTAATGGTGAAATCTAGTGTTCTGTTAAAACAGCGGACACCAAGTATGAGAAACAACTTGGTAGGGTATGTTTGTAATTTTGATCATAACTTCACAAAATTAACTAAAGGCAGTTTTTACAACACTCTGCTGTAATAGAATAGTAGGATTTGTAATTTTGTATAGCACGACACGCGCTGATGCGAAAGAGTGAGGTTAGCTGCGTCAATCTGATTTTTCAATTTTTAGTGCTAGTTTCCCACCGAACATTACCGCCAGATTGTGGTATTTTCATTNTCTATCAAAACATTTAATTTAAAATTATATTATTATCCTTCCTAGCTATTTTATTTATATTAATTAATTATTAAAAACAAAATCATAATTTATCATCTCATCTTAAATTTAGTCAATCAAGTCAAATATACTATTATTTATTAAATATTATTCACCATCGCACTCGATATTTTAATAATCACAATATTATTTATTATTTTAAATCTCGTCAACTTAACTAAACTCAGATCTTTAAATTGTGATTTAATAGATATTTTTGAATTAATTCTATACATTCCCATCAATAGACCATCAGAGTATTATTGAAGCTAAGATCAGCTAAAAATACTCATCAAAAAGAGTAATAAAATGTGAAAAGAGAAGGAAAACCGAAACACATTTCACGACTCTGCACAATTTTTTTTCACCATAGCAAGGGTGTCTGTTTGATGTTCATTCATGGATGAAAATTCTTGCGGCACTTCAGTCTCTGAACAAATTCAACGTTCAAATAGTTTGGCCAAAAATAAGTTGAAGCCATTGAAACAATAATACATTGGAATTCCAATTCTTTCAAAGTTTGAAAATCGCAAGACATTTACAGACCTTATACGACGCCAAAAAAACAATCCCCTACCTAGCTCAATAATTTTTGTTTTTTTTTTTTAAAAAAATAATAACTACCTCACACGATTTTGGAAGAGGAATTTTACGTTATCAGGAGCATCTGGGGATTTTCTGGCTGTTATTTTCAAAACGGCACCATCAGTAAGCATGTGTCGCAACACTTGTGCTATATTTCTTGCATCATCGATTCCAAGATGGTGACTTCCTAATGGAGGAATTTGGAGTCCCCTCATCATCGAGAGCATTCCTGGTGCCTACATCCATGCAAGAAACAACTTAGTTGTTGAATTTATTTGTTTTCTAACGTGTGCAGCAAAACAGCAGAACACATAATAATAGGAGCAGAATCCGGCGTGTGCGTGGTGCAATATTGGAGACAAAAAACTTTATGCACTCACCCTTGTGTTGTAGAAGTTTAGGTACACGTCCTTTAGATTGATCCATTCCATAAAATATGGTGGGAGTTTCATGTTTGATACAGCACACTGATGGGGGATTGAGGTTTTCAAGTCCCAATTACCACTGCCGCATACAGAGTAATGTCATGTCAGATGGATGACCGAAACAAAATTATAGTGTTTCTTTCTTCTGGAAAGAAACATAAGCCCCAACATATAATTGCCTTTAAATTTTTTGACGAAAAAAATCGATGTAATGTTATGAATGTAGAAATTTACATTCACCCGTGTTGATGGAATCACGGAAACAAACACCACCATGTCGCTTCCATTGATCATATATTATCTTAGATAGATTGGTTTATATAGGGTGATGAAATGGTTTATATAAAAAATGAGTCTTCGTTTCAAATATTAAGATTACACTATTCACACTCAGATATTTAAGTAAGCATCTCACCAAATTACAAATGCTCCTTTCTCTAGACACCCACCTCGTTCATTTCCACATAATTTATGCTTGTCTAGCCATGCTTCAAACTGCTCAATAACCTCTTCAAACTTTATAGCTGTATCGTGCCAAACACTGAGAATAATTAACAACAAATCAGTTTCTGTTATACCATTACCAAAAATAACAAAAAACAACACCATATTATTAGATGGGAGAACTACTTTGAGAAAATTATACAGAGAATCTTTAAGAAAGATTTAGGTAAAGGTAACACGCAAAGGCCATGTGAAATCCTGCATCAACCATAAATTATGATCATTTAATAATAAACCTCGAGGATTCTACATTGATAGTGAATTCCCAGTTAAGAAAATTGACAAAAGAAGGATAACAGTGTGACAAAATTCTGAATCAAAAGGCAATGATTAAGCAATCTATTAAATGATACCAATAACATAAAGTCAGCCATCAGTATACTTAAAAAGATTGGTTTGTTTGAGACAGGGGCTCTAGTGATTCAATATGGTTTTGCAGAATTTTCATCACCTTAGACTAGAAATTGAGTCCTAGACAAGTAACAGAGCTGTCATAAACTGGATCAGGAAATATCGTCTTCAAATTGTTAGAAAATGCAAATCCGTTTTGACACCAAGTGAACTAACACATCACCGCATAGAAATTACTATAAGAGAATCAAGAACATTTTTAGGGGATTAACTTTTCAGAATTGTGTGGTTATGTAGTATGGAGCTATCTTACGGAAGCATGATGCCCTATATATTCCCACAATTAAAATGCATGAAAATTTTTGATCAAATTTCTCAAGGCAATGCCTATAGAACTAAGAACTTTACATGTACATAGATTTTTTATACATCCGACTATACCACTTTGGTAGTACGAGTTCTTTTCAATATTTAATTCCACAGTGGCTAGTTAAGTACAAATAGAATATAAAAACATACATGTGGACAATGGGTAAAGATGAGGGTTCTAAGCCAATAATTTGTTATTTTTACATATTCAGTAAAGAAGTTATAGAATGTTCAGTAACTCTAATGCACATGTTGCAGTCAGGTGCAGATTTATGTTCTTGCCTCAAGCTCCAATAATGGAAAATAATGTGTCATGAAATAGAGAATTTAACCTACTTTAGCACCATGGTTTTGAAAATAATTCAACCCATGATATGTGTTAGTTTGGTTCACCAAAATTAAAAGTTTCTTCCAAGGGGAAAAGCAAAAAAAAATCTCAAACTATTGCTTCGACTCTCGAGCAAGATTGTCATAAAATGTTAAGTCACATTAGTGAGACTTAACATGGAAACCCAAACATAGAATAAGCATAATTCGAGCATTAAGATAGTTAAAACAGATCTAAGACCATACCGATCAACCCCAAAGGTTCCATATTTCCCTTCTATATATTCATTTATTCTTTGCTCACTCATTTTCGTAGGCCTTACAAACCTGCATGGATAAGAAGGAGGAAATTTATTATCAGCAATTTAATGTTACCCATGTAGCAACAGATCTGGCTTCTCAGCAGATTATTCAATATTCTTTTCCCAATTCGCTGATCAAGAAAGTAATCGCAATAATATACCGATCATTGCTATTTTACTTAGGTAACTTTAATTTCTATTTGAACACAATAAAGTTTCATTTCTTAAGAAGACAAAAATTTACGAAAACAAAAATAATGTAACAAAAATATGGTTTTAATTTCAAAGAATGTAAATGAGCATATTCCCCAGTCTTCCCTACAAAAATGCCCAACCAGGGACTCAATGAACATATTCTGCAATCTGCATTAGTATCAATCCACACCCATCATTTACATACCAAAAAGGTTCCTAAAAGTTCAACAACCAGTTGGGTACAAAAACATTCATCCCCTGAAGCTAAAAATGTTCATGCAGTTTATGTATATAGAAAAGGTAAAATGACATGGTTCTCCGAAGTGTTAAAAAGTAAAATTCAACAAGCACGTCGTTATCTCGGGAACAAGCTTAAACCAACAAAAGATATGCAATATACGTTATTAGTACATGAGAAAAGTCCTCACCTGTGAAACACATCCAATACATCCATATTTTTCACATCAAACAACATAACCGGAAACTCCAAAATCTCAACTTTTCCCTCTAAATCCAGCACTAAGAAATAATCAAACTCTTGAGCCCGGAATTTCTTCAAGTCCGGAACACTTCCTATTGAGAAACTATGGTTGAACCTTTGTACGTGTAGAGGATCACCCATCTATGCCCATAAACAAAGAAATAAAAGATTAACCACTACAATAATTTTCAAAATCATATCGCGTTTACGAATCACCTGGTGGCAAATTTACACTGGGTGAATAAATAACTACATAAGTGATCACCAATTACCTTAGTGCAAATGCCTTGAGAGTTGTACAGACACATTGGCTTCCAGCTCGAGTCTCTGCCCGGCTTCCGGATTTCGGACCGGATGGGAGAGAATATGGTCGATTCTTCCGTGGCAGAAGAACTGCAGTGTATAGTATTACGATTAGATTGGTTTTTTTCGAGTAAAAGTGGTGGCAAGGACAGGGAAGGGGGGACAAAGAGTGTCCGCCGGAGCGAAGGTGGTGTTTTCCACGTTGCCATGGCGGCGAAAAGTGTGGGTTATCGACGGTGAATCCTAGCGCTGATGGGCTCTTGTACTCTCCCGTGGGTATGGAGAATCCTAGCCTGGTGGGCTCTTGCATTCTGCTTTGGGTAGTAAAGTCCTATCTCAAGTCATATATTTGGGCCAAATAACACCGAATTACCTCAATTTTAAATTATTTTTCTTGGTTAATTACGAGGGGGTAATCCTACAACTGCAAATCCAATGGTCCATCACGAGCCAAATACCTTTTCCATTAGGATTTATTTCGAGTTGTATTCACGCACAAAATTGAAAAGTAGATTTTTATAAATAAATTATTCTAACATTTTATTATAATCACTATTATATAAACGGAATCAACATCTATTCATCTTTTGGATTTCAATTAAATTATACAAAAGCTAACATATAATTTAAGTTAAACAGACGCAAAAACCAATTTTTAAAGTAAAAAATCAATGATTATTTTTTAGTGATTGTAAACTCTCTCTTATAGATATCACACTATATAAGAATTTAAAGTAGAATACAATAAGATGATCCGGTTATTTCAGGAATATTAGTTGACAAGAGTATGTATGTTGAGAGAATGATAGTGTTTTATTTTTATTTTGACAGTCAGAAACACAAAATTTTAAATAAAACCAAAAATATGCTCCAACTCTCATTTTTTATTAGCATGTCTCTTATAAGACAGTCTGATATGTCTATATCCATTAAACGAATCAACACGTTTCAATTTAATCATGAAAAGTAATACTTTTAACATTAAAATAATATTTTTTTACGAGTTGGGTAAAATTGGAGTTTCGTCTCAGGAAATTAACGAGTGAGACGATCTCTCGTAAGTTATTTCCTTGATTTATTGATTTCTTTTACGAACCTTTAGTCCGCATTATGAAAAGAAAATGTCTTAATTATTCAATTGTATGCATAATTAGTATTGGCAATGCACATTTCCAATGATTTATAAGCATTTGGAGATGAATAACAAAAGGAAAACATGCATGTTTAAATATCAATTATATATGGTTATTGTAAAAAAGCATGTGTACGTGGGTTCACTACAAAAAAAAAAAACACGGCTAGCGACGGATTTAACCGTCACTAAAACCGTCGCCTAAAGGGTTAGGCGACGGTTGTAGCGACGGTTTGGTGAGGTCGCGTCGCCTTCCCTCAGCGACGGTTTCTCAATAACCGTTACACTGTAGCGACGGTTTTTTCGAACAATACCGTCGCTAAGTTAGCAACGGTTTGTCAAACAGTGGCTAATATAACGACGGTTTAGTTAAACCGTCGCTTATAGTAGCGACGGTGTTTATCACAATACCGTCGCTATACTAAGCGACGGTTATATAAAAACCGTCGCTTTAGCGACGGAATTTGACATAGCCGTCGCTATAGTAAGCGACGGTGTAATATACAACCGTCGCTATATTTAGCGACGGTTTAAGAAAAACTGTCGCCTTTTTCTATTATTTTTTTTTTAAATTTCCCTTAAATATGTATAAAAATATATTGTGTCAAGTACAATTGAAAAAAAAAAATAACAAAATTTGAGAAATGTAATCATATTACTAATCTACAAAGGTTAATGAAAGTGTTTGGTACAAATGTCGTAAAAACAATCAAAAAAAACTATCCTCAGGTGACTGGGTCGCGTCATCGTCGTCATCTCCATCCCCGTACCCCTGCGTCGGAGGAACATAACTTTGTGATAATCTGTGGGTACGCGATGAAGAAGCAACTGATGCGCCACGTGATCTGTGAGAAGTGCCTGGTACAAGCAGCGTGCGGCCTGATGTATGCGCAGTAGCTCCCTGTGACATGCCTGCAACTAAGACTCGGACCTGCTCTTCTAGTGACACCATGCGATCTCTCAGCATGGCGTTCTCCGCCTCTGTTGCCTGTATCCTCTCGTAAAGTTCATCGTTACGGCGTAACGATGAGTCTAGAGTCTGTCGCATGTCTGCCATCTGCTGGGACTGAGACGACTGACTGACACCCGATGACCCACCACGTCTACCCGGAGCCATCTCATCTGGATATAAGGTGCTGGCCATCGACCCACACCCGTACATCCTCCCCTTCTTCTTCCCCCCAACCACACCCTTGAACATTCTGTTCACCGACCGCGGGCTGGGAACAGCATGCTCTGATCCATCATCTACATGGGTCATCAACTCAGCCATGTAGCGCTCCATCTCCTCCTGTGATGTTGATAAAAAAATGAATCATATCGATTATTCTTAATGTAAACGTTAATGTGAATAATGATATTTCATAAACTTACGTGGATCAGGCGTGATCGCGTGTCAACGAACGATCCATCGTCATGTAGATGTGTGTGAACGTATAGCTCCCATGACGTTGGATCTCTGCCATGTCGTGCTCGCTAAAATAAACTTATTAATTGTAAAACATTAACATATAAGCTCATTAATTGTAAAACATTAATATATATATATATATATATGTGTGTGTGTGTGTGTGTGTGTGTGTGTTAAAGTACAACTGAAAAGTAATAAACTGGAAGAAATACCAAATCTTGTCCGTGAGCGCTGTACGTCTTCGCACCTGCACTATGTTTCGTCGTCCCTGTACCTTGACCTGCAGGCTCACTGTTCCTGTTGGCCTTGTTCTTCGCGGCTCTGTCCTGCCAATCCTGTTGCTGCCAGGGAGGAGTTCAAGCAGCCCATCTCTCAGGCGTGACCGTCTGTGGATGATGGCCACTACTCCTCCAGCCGTGAATGGTCCGGCGGTATAGGGTGGCAGTGGTACGGAACCACAAGTCTCGTACCTGAGCATCAATGTCAGCAGCCTATGTATACCTCGTCTGCAATATTTTTTTTTAAGTTAATCGTTTAATAAAAATTGAAACATTTTATAGTACATAGTAATTGTTTTAATAAATACTTACACAGAACTGCTCCCAGTACCACTGCCGCTGCTCAGGTGTCACATACCTCCACGACCAGCCGGGATCACATGTCTGCAGTGAGAACTGAGCCAATATGTATCTCGAGACACGATTATTATGTGGGAAAAATCTATAACCAGGAAAAAATGTCGTCGTAATCTTTTTTGTAAAAGAATTCAATAATTAGAACAAAATATTTTTAAACAATTACTTTAAGTTTTTTTGTAAGCGACGGTTGTATTAAAAACCGTCGCTACTGTAGCGACGGTTTTTCTAAACCCGTCGCTATACTTGCGACGGTTTTTCCTACAACCGTCGTGATCTCATCGTTTTTTTGTAGTGGTTTACTGTAGCGACGGTTTTTCTAAACCTGTCGCTATACTTGCGACGGTTTTTCCTACAACCGTCGTGATCTCATCGTTTTTTTTGTAGTGGTTTATGTATGTGCCAGTTGTTGATCTAGCAAATTAATTTCTTTGTTTGAAAATTGATCATAGGTAGCGGTATATTATTGTGCAAGGGTTAAAAGTCATCAAAGTTGATACAAAAAAGTCGGCCCCTATAAAATGAAAAAAAATAAAATTGATGGCTAATAAATATGTAATTCTCAAACTAGTAATGTAGATTCAAGATTATTATTACTTTTTACGTAAATTAAGAATATAATTGGAAAAACATATTTTATAAAAAAAATTTAATATTTATTTAGTTAATTTAAGAAAGACGCGTCTGTCCAAGACTTGTTTAATATAATATAAAAATCTTATTAAATATAGAAATTAGATTATATATTTGAGATTGACAACTAAAACAGGAATTGCAGTCTATGTATATGTGACTTGGGAAATATATGTGAAGATAAATCGTTTGTAATTAGGTCAAAAGTTATAACCGTTAACCAAGATGTAATTTATTTCTTTATATTCGTGGCAACGCATATTGCACTTATTTAGATGTTAATAGATCGAGATGTTAGGTCCATGAATATGGATATGTGCGTATCTATCTGCTGGTGATGTCTCATGTACTTTATATATATATATATAGTTTTATCTTTTTCCTACTCTTGGTTATGTCACTAACAAAGAAAGTATTATTCGTTAAGATCCGACGTCATATTTTTTTGCGGTCCACCTACTCAACCAGATCGAGCTATGTAACGTCAACAGTTGTACATACAAAAACTTCCCAAAAAATCATTAATCTCACTATTATTCTTACTCATGCACATTTAACCAAACAAAATTAGTTCGAGATTATATTGATTCTCGGTAGTTCTGTTTAATTACCTTTTATTTTTAGTTTTATTTTTTTCATATCATCGTAAAATTTTAATTTTGTCAAAGATATGAAAAGGGTAATTTGTTAATTATAAAAAATTTATCAACGAAGGCTTTTGGTAGAGTACGAATTATATGTCATATAATAATTGCGTGACATTAAAATGAAAACGACGCTACAACTTAAAGTTGTCCCACAACTAAGCAATGAATAGAAGATGATTTTAATGATCTTGTCATTTATCGAGATTTGATATATAATAATAGCCAAAAAAAAATAGAAATATTTTTTTTAAAAAAATAGGGATTTGATAGGCGGCGCCAGAATTATTTTCCAACTTTGCTCACCAAAACTTGATGGGAAGCGTTAAAGAAAGTAAACAAAAGCGACAGATACAAAATATCAATTTTTGGGTACGACTTGATTCTAATTTCTAATTGTGGATTTTTTCCCCTCATTTGCACTAAAATTCTAAATGTTTTTATTTAATTTTAAAATAAGTTTTAACTCTGATTTAATATATTTGTTTATTTATTAAGATATATTAAATATATAGATATAATTAATTTCTGTCACGACAATTTTAAAAAATTTCTGTTAATGTCTCGTAATGGCTAGTCCCAGAAATATCATGGCAAATTCCTACCTGCTGACTGCTGAGGTTGGCTTGGCTGCCTTCAATCCATGGTATTTTGTATACACTAGCTATCGATAAATTATCAGATTTTGTAAATGAATGTTTTACAAATGTTTTATTGATACATGTTGGTTAAAATTACTAATTTTAAAAAGGTCAAATTTGCCTTCAAACTAAAATATATTTGCACCCAAGTTTTTTCAAACATAAACTTTCATCATTATTTTAGTTGGCCTGAAAATTAATATCCAAGATTTCTCATTTTAATTTTTGTCAGACAAACTTTAACTACAATTTTAAGCTTACAAAACAAAAGATTACATTAACAGGAACATGTTTTGTTAAAGTTCATAGATATGATTTTAATTTTAAAATAAGAGTGTGTTCCTGTTTAGTGTTAATGTCAACTTATTATGTGGTAAGGAAGAATCACACCTTGTAATAATTTTTAAGAGGTTTTTCGAAGAATTAATTCTCTCATCAATTATTTAGCTTTTTTTGCAACAAAATGAATTTAACACATGGAGTATTTCTCACAAATTAATTCAAATTAATATTAAAAATAACATCTCTTTTGGAATCTGCTTCATAAATATATATTTTTTGGATATAAGGAATGTATCTAATTAATGTTATATATTTAATTTTTTTTAAAAAAATTCAAACAAGGACCAAAAAGAATCTGCATTGGCTGTATCATGTTTGTTTATTAGTTAATAAACATATACGCATGTATACATATACATATTTATACCATATCATGCGTCTATATTATATTCTTATTTCATAATATTTGCAAAATAAAATTTTCTATTTTACATTAATAGACAATTTGGGTATTAAACCACTATAAGGCGAGGGCAAAATTACTTTCTCGTTTATTTTCAATTAATATGAACTATAAATTTAATAAAATTAATATATGATATATGAACTTGATTAATTAATATATTTTATAGACAACAATATACAACTATTATGGATAAGAGTATCGAAAATTAACATCGAGAGAGGAGACCCGCATTCAGATTATATCAATAAACACTAAATTGTTATCGATTAGTTATTTAATATACATGCATACTAAAATTGTTCCAATAACAATATGATCGAAATACTATATGCTATAATTGAGTATCGAACATGGGATCGGTTTTCAAACTTGTGACTTTAGTGTCTGAAACTCATCAACCACTCTCAGTTTTTTGGACTAATTAAAAAGCTAATGTTGATTATTGATAACGAATTTCAACAATAAACTAATGATAAAAAATCAATAATTTTCACGAATTAAACTACATCGTGATCAGGTTTCTATACCCAGAAATCCTTATTATTCCATTCATTTGAACACTTCCCATTCATCATCAAACATGCATAAAGTTCTTCATAATGTTGATCAGCTTGATCACCGGCGGCGGCCCAGTTCCCCGACCAAACATCATCATTCAGGCTAGAGCTTCCACCGCCTTCGTCGCAGCAACTTGACAGAGAAGAAACCGGAGGGATCCAAGCTTGACTGGCTTGAGGCTGAGCCTCAGCTTGAGCCTGCAGACTGGAAGCGAACAGCATTTCTTGAGCCCGTTTCAGCTCTCCACGGAGATTGCACACTTGTTTCTCCAATTGTTTTTTCTCGGTTAACGCGGCCTCGAGCCGGACCTCAAGCGCGCTGTAGTCGAGCTCCAGGCTCTGGTTCTTCCAGCGTGCCCTTTTGTTCTGGTACCAAATGGCGATCTGTCTCGGGGGGACGCCGAGTTCGCGCGCCAGCTGGAACTTGCGCTCCGGGTCGAGCTTCTTGCTAGCATCGAAGCTTGACTCGAGGAGCTGGACTTGGCCTTGATTCAGCCTTTTTTTATCATGTTTGGATGAGTTGTTTTTGGGGTTGCTTGTTGGGAGACTCATTTTGTTTCTTCTATATTGGGATTTGTTCACTATTTTATGTGAGTGGGCAATTGGATTTAAGACAGGTTTTGCCTGATGATGGTGTTAGTGGAATTCTGCGAGCGTTTATTTATAGAGAGTACTGCGAGAAAATAAACTCATATTAGCTTGGAGCCACCAGTTGACAATCGAAATTAAGAAGCTCTCAACGTTTTCCTAACATGATTTGAACAAAGGGAAAATTAATTTTTTGTCAAATGTATTTATCGTTTTGCAATTTTGATATTCCAATTATATTATCAAATTTTAATCATATTTCACTATATTTGTTTTTTTTTAAAAAAAACTAGTCAATAATTGTTTCGACGTAGCTACGTACGATATGATGTCAACATGACACTTACGTGTGCAATGTCTCATAAACACTCTCGATTTAAAAAATGACTAAAATTATAAAAAGTATGAAAGATAAATGACGAGAAAGATTACGAAAATCGAAAATATGAAAATACAAATAACTAAAAATGCAGTTTTCCCATTTGAATAATAATAATAATAATACACAAAAAATTATGTGAGATCGTCTCACGGGTAAACTTTGTCAGACGAATCTCCGACCTAACTCCTGAAAACATTAATTTTTATACCTAAAATAGTATTTTTCATCTGCGAAAGTATTGGTTTTTTAGTTATTTTATGAAAAAATATTGTGTTAAATATGTTGATTCGAGTGAAAAATATCTAGCCCATGAAAATATGACTTTTTATATTCAAAATATCATTTTTCCATACAAAATATCATTTTTTATTAGTTATATTATGAAAAAATATTTTGTAATATATGATGATTTGAACGAAAAACATTAATTTTTATGTCAAAAATATATTGTGTAATATATGTTGATTTGAGTTAAAAATATTAAGTTTTATGCCAAAAATATTACTTTTTACTACATGTATGGACCAAATCGACTCGTCTCACAAATATATATCCATAAGACCATTGCACAGAAGACTTACTCATAATAATAAGTACAATTTAGTTCTTATTTTGTGTTGCAGGTAATTTTATGATCCGACCCAAAATTAATATCACGTTATCTATAAATTATATAGACTAACTTTAAATAAACGAGTTAACTTGTCATTGATTTTCATTGTTAATATTAAATTATACATCATAAGTCCGATCATTTTTTAAAATATTAATTTAGACATGTAAATTTCTTTAACAATCATTAATAGATTAAGATAGTCACTAAAGTTCAAAAAGATTTAACATATAAAGTATCAAATATGATATTAAAAAAACGCTAATGGAGTATTTTCTAAGCTTCATGCGACCTAATTGAAATTACGACGAAGATATAAATGCATATGGCTTGAAATCATGTCTTCAAATATCGGAGTTTAGATGTGAAATATTTCCCAGCTTTGTATTTAATAATTTACTTTCAAGCAAATATGAAACTGAAATGGTTTGTACTTTTATCTCATACAATATATTTAATGTATTTCGATTTTCGTCAAATTCCTGACTTGATATCAGAAGAGTCGACAATTTAATATATCACATAAAATATTTTCAATGTCATGTTAACACTCCAACAAAATAAAATTAAAAACTCATAAATATATCTAAATCAAAATTTGAAAACTCCATATACCAAAACCAAATGATATAGAATGCATCAGAGTGTAGATGGTGACTTGTCATGCATGAACAAGTGTGTTCACGTGGGTTTTGGTCCTACAAAAGAAAGTCTAGAAACAGTCTTCTTTGGGGGGAATTAGTCTTCCGAATTAAAAACTTTATCTGTTTATGGATTAACTTCAATAATGACCTTAAAATAACATGGTACAAGAAGCTCTAAATTTGGAGCATGAACCTGCTTATATTTTTATTCCTCCGTTAAATAATTTCCTCGTTTTATGCTAAGTCCAAGATAAGCTATTTTTTAATGCTCATCATTTTATATACTAAGTATTTATTTCTCTAGATAAGCACAACAATAATTTATTTCATCTTTATTTTCATGAAAATCGCAAGCACGTGGCGAAAGAAATCTCAAATCATCTATCTGATTTTTAAATCAAAAATTAGATCACAATGGATTTACATATATGTAAGTAACTAATTCGTATCCGTCACCGATTTACGTAAATTAACTCATTATATCTGTTTATAACCTATTTTCAACTTGGCAAAAACTTGTGTGAGACGTTCTCACGGGTCGTATCTTGTGAGACATATCTCTTATTTGGGTCATCCATGAAATAATATTACTTTTTATGCTAAGAGTATTACTTTTTATTGTGAATATCGATAGGGTTGACCCATCTCACAGATAAAGATTCGTGAAACCGTCCCACAAAAAACTAATCTTTCAACTCTTCCCCCAACTGATTTGTGACAAGAGGTGCTAAATAATTAAACATTAATTAGAATCGGGGGCATATATATTTTCAAGACTGGAGACTGATGTATTAGTTTGTCTTATGACGACTTTTTTGTATGTGTCCCCCCAAAAACAAAATATCACCATCGCCCACCCCCGTTGCAGTAACTACATTGGAAACTTCTTGGTAATATATTTGTTGTTTTCTTTTAAATTTTTGTTGTGTGCAAGATCAAATGTATTTTCACAAAAATAAAATCCCACCCGATCAATATAAAATTAAAAAAAACCTACGTTATATCGGCTATACGTATATATAAATTTTTCCGAGCGTTAACTGGACACGTGATAGCATTTAATACAACACATTTTTTTAGATCGGTTGATATGAATTTTCACTTGTTTATTTATTACCGCAATATTTACACTCTTAGATTGATATATAGCTCAAGAATTGTCAACGCCGTCAACATGAACTTATATATGAATAAAACAAACCCCGTTAGGAAGTTTCGTGAAATCTACCATTCAGAACATGTCTACCTTAATTGACCTCAAATTCAGGGCCGTACCTTGGCCAAGAAAGCCACCGTCTCATAGCGTGATTCTTGAGAAGATCCAACATATATATTTTAATTTGATGACTTATTGAAATAAAAAAAAATTTCACCTAATATTAAATAAAAAAAATAATCTGATTATTTTTTGTTTATAATTGATCAAACTCAATTTTTTTCTTCGAATTCGGTTTGAACAATTTAAATAATATCAAGAGATTTTGGGATATTTGTTGATTTTGGAAAAGTTAACAAGTTAGTCTTTAACTATTTCAATAAAGTATTGTATAGAATTTCAACAATTTTTTAAAAATGCTACAATGTTTGACAAAACTGAATGATTTATTCTTAAATATTTATATTACCTATAAGATTTTGTTAAGTATCATAGTAACAATTGCATAAGTAGAAAAAAAACTTATTGAAGTTGTAGTTAATAAACACTATCTTGGATCAATAATATCACAAAATATACAAAATGAGCTAGCTATGTAATTAATTGACAAATAAATGATTCGAAACCTGGATTATATAAATTTGATATATATTTTTTACTCTAAAATAACTAGACAATTATTATTTATGTAATTATTTCAAATATTTATTGACTTGTTTTTTTATATAATATATTATTTCTTATGCATTTATTGTATTTATTATTTGCTACTGAATTTCAGCATTATTTATAGCAAGAAGATAACTCATTTTTAAATTTTCCCTTCAGGGCTCATCGAGCACATATAAGGCACTGCTCAAATTACACACACAAAAATATATATATATATATATAATTTTCTATATCGCTGCATTAAATTTCAACTAATTTCAACATTGCATGTAGTTGGAGAGTCAAATATTCCCCACAGTCGTTAACATTTAGTGTTGGAAAGCTTGATTAGTTCATGCACCTTTGTAGCAACTAGCACCAAATAATTACGAACGTACTTTAGCATTATTGAACCCCAAATTTCGCATTTGAAGGGGGGAAAAACAAAAAGACAATTCCAATTAACTAAATTTCATAGTTTTTTTTCCCCCGATTCTAGTCCGGTCCGAATCGTTTAGTTAACTGAATTTGAATTGACCCATAAAATAATCAAATAAATCGGTGGTGCTTTGTTTAAGTAAGTAACTCAATTACTAAAAACTAAACGAGTTGTTTTTTTTAATTAAAAAATTGGTGCAATATTAATAAATATAACTATATTTTCCCCTAATTATAATTACTTGTAAATATGATGTATAAATTTATTTTGGTCTCTACCACTCTTTTGTTGGATTGTTACTTAATATATATCAATTATCAAGACTAATTTCTTATACAATAAAAATATTTTAATTTATATACGATTTTAATTTATATTCGACGTGATATGATCCGACAGTTCAAGAATCGGTTAACTGGTTGAACTCTCGAAAAATAAATTCATTTGATACATTCCCAAATTGATGCACATTTAAGTTTGTGCTCAAATTCAAATATGTTATATTCGCTCGAATTTGATATTATTGGATACGAATTACATAATGACTCAAAAGCATTTATCATAAAAAATTCAATCAAAACATTGATGTCTTTTACAATATTTTTGTCATGTGTATTTTTGAAAATGTAATGTTTTTGGGCAATTTTTTAAATGAAAATTAGTAGATCCGATTTTATTATGAATTTTTATTCATTGTTTTTTCATTTAAAATATTTGTAGTATATTATACTTTGCCAGTTTTGCTGTAACTTTCTTCGGTTAGGTTCGTATCCTCGTCCCCCGAGGTAGAGAGTAGTTATCAACTTCTATTTTTCGTGTGGGATAATTGGTATATTTACCACAATAAGAAACAAACACTGCCTCTTGAGGTTTTATTTATAAATTTTGTGTAATCTTACACACCTTTCGGCTTGTCCGTAGAATGGGTCGATACTTAAAATATAAGATGGTAAATTGAATAATAATGATAATATAATGTTTCCGGCCACGAAATCATGTCAAATATGTGAAATTCCACTTCTAAACCAAACTATGTTAGCCTCGAATCAGTAGCTGGTTTTAACTCCTTCGGTAAGTGTCAAGAATAGTGGTCTGCTTAATGACCCCTAACTTAGTCGTTCTTGTAACTCTTCAAAATTTCAGCCGTCAATTCTCTTTTAACCTAATGTGATATAAATATTTTCTTCCGAGTGTGACTTCCACTCCATATATTTCCTTGGCCATCAATTTTATTTTATTTTTCAAGGCCAACATATAGTTATTTTTTAACTCTAATTATTGTAAAAGTTAAGTTAAACATTGAGATAATGCAAGAATGTTGAATCTCATCGTTTGCATAGAATGACTTATACATTTCTTAACTTCATTTGTTGAGCGATCCATGCTGACCAGAGAAAAGCATAGAACCATAACGATATATATAGAAATTAATAACAGAAGAAAAGAGATGAATAATTTTCTGTCTTCCCATAATCACGAGAACATATTGCAAACTGCTTATTTACTCTCATTTCCATTGTAAATTACTGAATCTGGTCTTGACAATAGCGTGCTCCATGAAGAAGCAAACAGACTGTCAGAAATAATCACAACCATCTTTAAATATCCAAAGAAAATTGAATCCTCACTTGTAAGGAACCGGTATCCTTTGCGTTTCGGGACCAGAAATCATATCTTCCCAAAGCAAATCCGAGAGGGCCATCGTCAGTTCTCCCACATTACCTGTATCAAACACAGACATCAAATTTCAATGCCAAGTCTAATAACTGAGACCAAAAATTTAGAGTGAGTTACCATCTCCAATAGGCCTCTCGTCCCACGAGATGATTGGCAAGATGGGAAGCGTGCTTCCAACGTACATCATCTCAGCCGTCCCTTTGGCCTCTTCCACAGTCAAGTTTCCGACTCTAACATCCTTCAAACGCCCTTGATCGACTAATTTAGGTGCCAGTTCAAGAAGCCTTAAAGCAGTGCATCCACTTAAAATCTTGTCGAAGAATGGTAAGATTAGTTCCTTTTCACGAGTAATAAAAGCCACATTCACATTTGGACCTTCGGCAATATATCCCTCCTCATCTACCCATATAGAGGCAAATGCTCCCTTCTCCTCGGCTTCCATTTGGGATAGAACATTTGGGAGGTAGTTCACATTTTTCATTGTAGCAAAAAAGGGAGATTTCATTGGGATTTTAGATGTTATCACTTTGACTCCTCCTTTACATTGAGAAAAGTTATGATCAATGACTACTGCATAGAATGCAGATTTTGGGCATCCGGCAGGGGAGAGTAGAAAGTCCCCTGGCCCCGCACTTAACCAGTATCTTAGAGTTCCTTTTCGGCAATTTGATGCTGCTGCGAGCTGAATAAGAATGCTTCTAAGAGTAGATTGAGGGAAGGGTGAAACAATTTTCGCTTTTGTTGCTGATCTGAGAAAACGGGCTAGGTGGACGTCTAACTCATAGAGGTGTCTGCGAGTAGCAACCATTTACCATTCAAGTTGGAGATTTCGAAAACATCAATCACAAATCTTTGATACAGAACTCAGAATTCGAAAAATGAGGTAATCGGCGATGGGTACGTACCCATCAAGAATAATGGCAGTGTCAAAGACACCGTGACCTCGATGAACCATATGATCATCTATGGGGATAACCATCATAGTAGGGTCAAGAATAATCCCACCAAATATGCTGGAATACATGGCCGGATATGGCTTTGACTTTCCCAGCCATTCCTCTTGCCTCTTTGAAAGCAACTAAATATGACAACAAAACTAAGAAAATGAAATCAAGGTAGAAGTTTTTCAAATACATCCAACATCATAGAAAATGCAGAGACGAAAGGAAACAGATTTAACACTAACATGAAACATCAATAAATCAGCAATTCAGGAGCAGCCGAGCAGGTAAATCACGTTTTATGATGCATGAAATATTCGATGTGATAAATTAATTCTTTTGAAACCAACGTAGACCAATACACAGACAAATTAAAGAAGCAACTCAAAGAGATCATATCTAAGCTAAATCGAAGTGTAGGCGCCTCACCTCTTCTGCCGATGAGAACACATGGACACTGAAATCTCCGCCATTCTCCACTTCGGGTACAATTACTGCATCTCAGAGAAGAATGAGAAAAGGAACTGGATCAAATACATGACATTCAAGAAAATCCAAGAAATAAAAGAATGTACCAGATTTCTCATCGGAGACAGAATCGGAAGTTGCCATTGCACAAAAATGCTAAGAATTCCGCAAAAACGAGATATGGGTGTCGATATTCACTAAGAAAGTACCAAAGTGGTGGGCTTTTCTAAGTAAGAAAGAAATGAATAATGAGACAAGCCGGCGAATTTGTTAATCGTTTTGATGTAATGAAAGGAAAAAAAGGGAAACATACAAGCAGAAATGGGTCGTTACTCAAAGCCAAAAATGATAAGAGTGTGGGGATCAATACGAACTTTAATAATCACCTGTTCCAGTTTTAGGTGTAAGACAGAAGGGGGTATTTTATTTTTTAATTTTAGGTAATTATCTTTTGTAACAAAATGATTTTCTTAAATATATTTGATTTTTTTTTTTTTCACAAAAAAAAAGTAGTTGATTAAAGTTATTTTACAAATTTCCTCGGACAGAAGCGGTAAAACGGAATGGGTAAGTCTAATCTGGATTAGAGGTGTACCAATTACTATTACAATTAAAATATGTGTAAGATTAAAGAGAACCAATGGATTAAAATCATTTTTCTAAAAAAATATTTTTTAAAAAAATTATATTGTTGGATTAGGAAAGGTGTTTATTTATTTCTGCGGGACTTGAAAATTTTGATTTGGTTTTGTATATTTCCCAATTTCTCTTATTCTTACGAAGTGAAACATATATTTCAGACATGGTATTTCTTGAATTTGGTTCGAAAGAGTGATTTAATTTGAGAAAAGAGTTAATATTAAATTCATTTGAAATACATTAAATTTATACTAAATTTACATCGTTTTCTCGATATATTATCTATCTTTTGAGGAAAAAGAAGGAAAACAGTGTCTAAAATTATTGAGGGAAACAGTAAAAAAGCCTTTTCTTTTTTTCCCTTTCTATTTCATTGGATAATGACATTCTATCTAATGTCACTAGTCAAAAATTAAAGCGATTTTATGTTACACAAGCAATATTTTTACATTATATCTACGTGAGTTGATGAGATTTAATAGGAAAATTCATGTTAGTGATTATTAAAATATTTAAGTTGAATGTGAAATATTAATCAATAAATAATAATGCGTGTATTTTGATTTTTAAAAATAAGATGATAAATTATTATTTTGTCTAATTAATAAACAATAAATATTAATAAACATTTGATGGGATTATATAAAAAAAAATGATTATTAATCCTATATGGGCAAGTAAACTCAGCCTTAAGGATGTCCATTTTGTAGAGTGGAATGGCGTTCACAGAAACACTTCACCTTCTCCAATGCTTCTTCCAGCGCAGATGGCCCGACTGCAAACGTGATTCGGAGCCAATTTTTGAGACCTACAGCAAACCCTGAAACACACCACCGCGATTCTTTCAAGACAAGTTTTAATGTGAGATTCTTTTAAATACGTTCCTAAGAACAATCTCCGAGTCGTTGTAGACGTCGAACAAATTGGGATGTGGAAGCCAAATTATCGGTTGTAATTTACCTGGAAGAATTATGACAGATTCCTCTTTGGCCAGCTTAAAACAGAAGTCGAGATCATCGCCGATATCTTTCAGACGGGAGATATTCAGTTTCACCTACATTAATATCGAACATGTATTACACAAAGTAATCATCAAAAGAATTTGCTACATGTCAAAATTTTGATATCACAGATAAAATCCTAAAGATGTTGATTACTCACCATAAAAGCCATTGATCCTTCTGGTTTCTGAGGACAACTAAGGCAGGGGATCTCTTTAATCTTGTCGTAACAAATATCCGAAGTTTGCTTCAGCATATTTTTAGTTTTCTTGAAGAAGATATCTTGTGTTTCCTCAATAATTGTTGGCACTGCTGCCTGAAACATTAAAAAAGAAGTGGTGCTGAGATACAAGGAAACTAATAGAACATCTCGATGATCATTTAAGTTCTTGATCAAAAAACGAAAATCATCAATACAGTGATGCTCTGACCTGTATGAAAGTTGCAGGACCCCCACACATGTCGCAGTACTTCTTGAGCCGCTCAAGAAACTGAAAGGATGGACAAAAATGGCATGTTAAGCAATGGTCGAGTAACCAACTCGGTATTTGCAACGCAAATGTTGCATTTAGAATATTATATGCATGATTATAGAGGGGAAAACAGACCTTAGGGATCTTTAAAATGCCATATGGATCATTTGTAACCAACCAACCGAGGCGCCAACCAGGTACTAACCATCTCTTTGAAAGAGATCCAAGAGTAAGAACTGGTGCAATAGATCCAAAAACACCCATTGGCACAAAAGGATTGGCCCCAAAAGCAAGATGCCCATAAACTTCATCAGCAATTACGGTTATTCCAAGCCTCTTTGCAACTTCAGCAATCTAATTTCAATTCATGTGATATCTATAAGGGACCATATAATTTATAAAGAAAAGCATCGAACAATCACCATCACAAAATTAAAAAGTAAGTATATACCTTCTTAAGTTGTTGATAAGTATATACATTTCCACATGGATTCCCCGGATTTATGATTACCATTGCAACAGTATTATGATCTGCCAAATCTTCGACCGCATTGAGATCAACTTCCCAGCCCTTTTCAATGAGAAGATCAAAATGTCGAATTTCAAGATTTCTAAATGCCGCACAAAGTTCATAAACTGGAAAACATGGTCTTGGAAGCAAGATATTAGCACCAGGGCGAGTTAAGATCGACACAGCTATTTCGATAGCTTGTGTACAACCTGACGTGACATAAACATCATCATGCGACAACTTGTATGGAAGATCACGGGAGAAATATTCCGCGAGTGCTCTGTTCAGGAATCAGTATAATATAGATCAGAATTGGTAAATACACTTATTGAATCCACATGAGCTATTGAAAAAGATCGATCCACAAAGAAAACTAAACCATAAACCTAATCGGACAGACACTACCTCGACAACAATTAACTCTCCACTTTGTTTGAGCACCGAAATTTTTTTACCCAAGAAGTTTGGTGGAAGTTCTTAGTCTCAGGTCTCAACAGCATAATGTATCAACTTGTTCTTCCTTATATTATCTAAAAAGGTGGATTCTTCAAAATTGAACACATCTTCAAGTTGACAGTAAAAAAGAATGAACTTGCAAATACAAAAGCCCTCATTTAAAAATACGACAGGGGTCCAATATTCACTACTTCAACTGAAAATTATACATAAATTTTGGTGTGTGCAATTTATTTAATATCCAGATCCCCTTATAATTTATTTACTTATCATATATGCATGAAACTTTTTGACACTATCCAACCGATGATAACAAAATCAAATCTATAATTAAACATCTGACGGACACAAGGCATTCTACCAATAGAGTGGGTCTCATGTGAGATATTCACGATAAAAAGTAATCCTCTTAGCACATAGATGACCCAAATAAGATATCCGTCTCACAAATAACCCTCGTGAGACCCTCTCACACAAGTTTTTGCTATCCCAAAATATAAACAGAAACACATACATCTTGAATGGAAAAAAAATTACCTTCTTGTTTGAGGAAGGCCCACAGTGGGAGCGTATCCATTGAATTTAGCAGAACGCAGCGATTCCACAACAGCTTCTTGTGCCGCTGAAGTCGTATAAAAGCAAGAATAGGCAGTTGGATCTCCAATGCCCAAAGAAATCACCTTTTTACCATCATTATCAGAATCTACGCTGCCCGTCAACAAACCCAGAATCCCTTTAATTGTAACATTATTTGGCGCTTCAAATTCTTGGCCCACGCCCAAAATTTGAGCATCCATGACAAGAACCGAGTACCGGGTCTACGCTTATATTTGTAGAGGAGCAGATTTTCTGGATTTTTTTTTGGGGGTGTGTGTTTTGAGGTTCGTAATTCGAAGGCCACAAGATTAAGTGCTGGGAAATTGAAGGTACAAAATTTTTGGAGTTTTGCTGATTTTGCATGGGACGATTATGTCGACCAGGAGGAGGTTTGAATGAACCCGGGTTTGGGTGCTGCTAAACGGATTTTTGGGGTCAGAATCCGAAAGAATTATGGTCTTCCACGATCTCGTTATGGCCGAAACCTTATTCTTTTCTAATTAGGTTGAATGGCCGATTTAATTCCTGATAATTAAATTTTTTAAAAAAAATTTGTGTTTAGATCTTGTTATTCCATATTTGAAATAAATGGTACTCAAATATTTTATGTTAGTATTATATTTTCAATGTTTTGTATCGATTTTTATCCGGAGAACAAATATGTCATTAATACAAATATTTCTTATACGTGTTTGTGTAGTCAAAAATCATATATTAGTATCGGATATGAAACTTTTGATACTCAAATATCATATATTATAATCATATTTTTTTATTTTCATATCATTTTCATTCGAGGAAAGACATGTGAACTTAGAGAGTACAAACACATTTTGTCGTAGATCAAAAAATAAAACACATAATTTTTTTGAAAGAAGCTAAATGTAAATTTAAGTTTGAGCTTGGAAATGTAAAACAAATTTGTCCTTATAAAAAAGTCGGTTGAAATTTATAATTAATGCAACGAAATTAAGTAGACATTTATGACTTTACATGCCACATTTTTAATTGATACGTACAATTAAGTATCAGATGTAACTGTAATAATATTGATTGCGGAAAGCAACTTTTAACAGCCATATTTTCCAGCTTTCCATTTACAATTTCAGTGTAAATGGCAGAAAAATGTTAGCTCTTTTCAGTGGAAATAGAAATGCCACTCATAGTCCTCGAATTTTTTAATATTTTTTTCA
This sequence comes from Primulina huaijiensis, assembly GCF_012295235.1. Lineage (NCBI taxonomy): Eukaryota > Viridiplantae > Streptophyta > Magnoliopsida > Lamiales > Gesneriaceae > Primulina > Primulina huaijiensis. The sequence goes on from NC_133316.1 coordinate 22,437,156, forward strand.
TTTGGCTAAATTATAAATAAATATAAATTATTAAAACATATATTTTGAATATTATGATCGGATTTTTAAATGGCAAAAAAATAAAAAACTGTTTGTGGTAATGAGTATATTTTCTTTAATTTATATATGGAATTTATTTTAAATTTCATTAATACAAACTTAAAGAATTCATACATTTTTTATTTTGATGTCATTGTTCCTAATTAAATACAAAGAAAAATTAATATTCGTGCTACTCGAGTCTGTTTGCTGTCTTTTTAAACTTTTCATTATTTTCTTTGCCTCTGTTCCTGTCTTTTACTTTATATAATTATATCTACCTCAAAATTTGTCACAATCACAAAAAGAAAACTCAAATTTTTTTATTTAAATATTATATTTAATTTACAAATAAATTTAACAAATTATAAAATTATAATTACCTCTACCAAGTTTGTATTTATTTTCATTTTACGCTTTTATATTTGTATTTATCTTACATTTTTTAGAGTAAAATATAAAAAAATACTAACAAGAGGGATATATGTAAAGTTAAAAGTTATCATATTTATTTTTTTCACAAATTCAAGAGAGGTTTATTTTTTTATTTAAATATAGATTATTTTTTTGTTTTTATGAAAAATCTAAGAAGAAATGAATGTAATTATCCATTTATTTATCATAAAGGATAAACACTCATATTGGTAATATAATTATTAATCAAGAAACTACTCTTTTGTTTTGGCACTCAATTTGTTTTCTGTGACTTTTAATTTTGTTTGGTTGTTTGATACATATAATTTTTCTAACAATAAATATCGGAACGTAGTTTGTATTTAATTTCTCTGTTAAAAATATAAATCTTAGGATTATATATAAAATTAAACTAATTTTTTTTATATGTATATGGATGTAAATTATTTGATTTGAATGAATAGATTTAATTTGAAGGATGGATTTGAATAATAAATTTCAAACTATACTAATTTTGAGTATATTTAAAATCAATCAAAATTACTGCTAAAAATAAAACTGATATAATCCAGCTTTGAAAATCACTTAAATTTTAGACCATTTAAATAAACAAATAAATAAGTCATTGAATTAAAAACCTATAATTTCAAATCAAGGTAATTTAAATGAACGACTTCTTTAGCCGGCCCAAATTAACCGGAGACCGGTCCATGATATTTATCATTTATTTATTTTTAGAGCAATTCAATTTATGGTTTTTGTAATAAGTATACAAATAGAAATATAATTCGATCTATCGTCTGCATAATCTTTTCATAAAAAATTAATTTTTTAGATGTAATAAGTTATGATTATTTATTTTTTTATGAATTTAATTTTAAATTTTATTTCCTGAAATATTTAACCTAATGGTGTTGAATAAATTTATTATATAAATTATTTCGATTAATAAAAATTATTTTCCCAAAATTGGTAAAATTAATATTTGACCGCATAATGTTTATTATATTATTAAGTTTGATATACTTAATTATTAATAAAGTGTTAAAATTTTAATGCAAGCCACATGTAATTTGACGGATAGAATATTTGTTTTTTTTTTTTTGTGCATCAAGTTGCAAGTTCAATTCTTACTTGAGTTTTTTTTATTTTTTTAATTCATATATCAAAAAATACAGTGTAATCTTTCATTATTTTTTATAATTATATTTTGATTAATATTTAAATATAAATCAATGAATTATAAAAAATATTATATAAATATACAGCATATGGGTCGATGTAATAGTATATATTTATATACCATTAGCTTTTACATGAAGAGAGTGACCTTTCGAATTTTAGTAAACAATATTTTTACATGCAAGGACAAATAATTGGAAGAAAAAACAAAGGAAAGAGGAAAACAAGGGAGGAGTATAGCATGTGATGTGATGGCGACAGAAGAAGAAAATGAAAAATGGTAGAAAATAATAATAAATATATATAAAAGGAAATAAATTACTTTTTATTTATTTATATATTAACCTCGTCTCTGTCCCCGTATTCTTCTTATAACTAACGACCTTTTTTTCTATTAAAAAAAAAAACTAGCGACCTTTTTTTATAAGACATTTGTATTATTTGTTTTAACAAAATTTTTATAATTAATTTAATTTAATTTATAATTAAATGAGAATTACATTATAATTGTAAAAAAAAATACCGAGATACTAAATTGAAAATTTAAAATAATGAATTTAGAAAAACGAAAAGAAAAATAAAACGGCAGTTCCGAATTTCTCTCATATATTTCAACTGGACTAGAGAGATATATATATAATATATAATATATTTATAATTAACAGTGTAGATATATATTATAATAATATTAGTTATTATTAATAATTAATGTGTGTACTGCGCTGACACAAGCGATATATGAATCAGCTTGATCGACAACGGTGAAGAAAAAAAAGATTTTGATGAAAAATTTTCAATCAAAATATTTTTTTGGGTTTATTTTTTATCCACAAAATTGTGGTACTATGTTATACAAAATATGGTACACTTCATGTGGAAATGTGGTACATTTCATGTGGAAATGTGGTACTAAAAAAATACCCAGAGATTGAACACAAAAAAATCGACGGCTGGAGACTGAAGGCCAATTTTCTGAAAAAAAAATATCTCATTTTTTCCCCACCGTTACTTTTTAAACTAGTTTCTGTTTCAACCCTTTCATTTTCTTCACTGACATAGGAAATACCTGCACACGCACGCATACTTGAAACTGTCTTATAGACCTATACATACAAGTATACATATACAGCAGTTCCTAGCTACCCCTATGTCCCGTAGCCGTATGGATGTGATAAAGGGTTCAGCAGAGAGTGCAGAAGTTGCAGAAGAGGACAGCCCAAGCAGATTTTTTCCAGCCATATCATACCTTATTATTATTCTGCCTTTATTCCTACTACTCGATTCATCAAATCCCCATGAGCACACTACGCCCCCTTGTTCTTAATCGTCCCGTTACCTTTTTCCCCCCAACTACAAAAGTACCCATAACAATGCCTGATGGGGCTGAGTTTTTCATTCCCAAGTTCCGACTCGTGTGTGTGGGATATGTATGATGATGAATTCTTCAACGATTTGCTTGTTCTAAGTCTAGGTTTAATTTGCTTACTTATAAACTTACCCCCTTTTGAGTAAGGATAATAATTTCCTGTCTTTGAATTCCTGTTTTTGCTTTCTTGGATTGGATTGGATAGCCTGGAATGGAGGATTACAGCTACTTCCACGAAAGCCATGAATCACATTTGCCTTCAGGGTTCAGATTCCACCCGCTTGATGAAGAACTGGTCACGTACTACCTCTTGAAGAAGGTAATCAACTGCAATTTCACCAGCAGAGCCATCGCTGAAGTCGATCTGAACAAGTGCGAGCCGTGGCATCTCCCGGGTATATTCTTACTCCTTAGACTCTTTCCCTCTAGTTTCTGTTTCCTAATATGTGGCAAAAACGCCACCGAATTTTGCATGGCTGTACGAGGGTTTCTGCGTTCATCTTACATTAAAGACTGCGTGTGTAGGGAGAGCGAAAATGGGAGAGAAAGAATGGTACTTTTTCAGCCTTCGCGATCGAAAGTACCCGACAGGACTAAGGACTAACCGGGCTACCGAAGCCGGCTACTGGAAAGCCACTGGCAAAGACCGGGAAATCTACAGCTCCAAGACTTGCTCACTGGTGGGTATGAAGAAAACCTTAGTTTTCTACTTGGGCAGGGCTCCGAAAGGAGAGAAGAGCAACTGGGTCATGCATGAATACCGTCTCGAAGGAAAGCTTGCATATCATTATTTGTCCAGGAACTCCATGGTAAGTTCAACTATTCTCTGCATGTTCAAATCATTTCGTTTTTTTCTTGTCAATCATTGGTTAATAGCGATGCTTTTGGATCGCGTATTGTAGTAATTTTTACATTAATGATATATTTTATTCAATTGTTCACATGAACTTCAATCGCCATTGTTAAGAGATTAATCCAGATTTAACTTGCTTTAACTGACCTACTTGAGTGGCACGTTAAATTTTATATGATGAATACGATAAAAGGACACATTCACATTCAGCCTTTTATGTTTTACGGCGTTGTGTAAATAAGTAATTCCAGTGGCTGTCTTGACGCTGACGGGATGCGTGAAAATGGATTGAAATGTTTGAGGTTTTCGGTGATAAGAAAGTGGTTTTAACGTTGAATCATATAAAGGTAAAGGACTTTGATTGAACGGATCATTTCTTGGAAGTGACCTTCGATGTGTTGTTTGATTAACTTGACTTTTGTTTACCCTAAAACAAGGAATTTTGCACTTGTTTCGCTTCTAGGACGAATGGGTGATTTCAAGGGTTTTTCAAAAGAGTGGCGCAGGTGGTTCTGGCGGAGGTGGGAAGAAGAGGCCTGGCATCCAAGTGAACCCGGAAGTCAGCTCCCCGTCTTCAGTTTCACTGCCGCCGCTGCTCGAACTCTCGGCCACCTCCACTGACCACGACAGCTCCTCCTACAGTGGTGCCGATGGCAAATCCAAGGAGCACGTGCCCTGTTTCTCCACCACTGCGCCGGCCAGTTTCAACCACAATTCCCTCTTCGAGTTTCCGCCGCCGAACTCCTCCATTATGCATGATCAGTCGGCTTCATCTTCTGCTTCCCATTTTCCAAGGCACAACCTCGTTGCTTCGGCAACTCCGAGCCTGAGGACACTTCAAGAAAATCTTCAGCTTCCTCACTTTTTCGCCGGTATTTCTGCTCCATCCATGCTAGGCGGCGTTGATCCGTTGTCTGGATATGGCTCTCTGGGCCAATTCCCTCCGCCGGAGAATCAGAAGATCGGCCCCACCGAGCTCGATTGCATGTGGAGTTTCTAATTAATAACCTACACTGCTTTGTGCTTTTATCTAAATTTTAGTATTAAATATATATATGAATGCATGCAGGATTATGTGAACTTGTAGTGCATTTATGTTGCCAGCTTCTACTTCTCTAGGATTTATTACGTTATTATTCTTCTTGTTGTACCGAATTCATGGTATGAATTTTCTGTGGTTTATATTTAAAATTGTCTTTTATATTTTAATGTATATTTATCACACCATATCTTATACTGTATATTACAATAAAGACAAAATTCTCGGAGGTCATGTTTTATGTGTGTTTTTTTTAAATATGTCATTTTTAGCTTTTTATTAATTTTATGGTTTTTATTTTTTTGAATATAAAGTTGAATATTTATAGTGTATTTAAATTTTTTACCATTTGACTAATTATTTAAACAAACTTATAAAACAAAATTAAAATTTTACAACATGAGAAGTTGAGGAAAAGCAATAGACTGCAATAAATTATTTCACCCAAATTAATATTTAAAGTTGGTCACACGGTTCATGTATATGGGTGTTATTATTATGTTGAAACAGTATATTTCAGAAGTTCACTATCCGATCTGGTCCTAGCTACTTTGCCATGTCGTAAAATTTTGATAAAGGGCACCAATAAATTTTGTTTTCGTTTTTTTCCCGCACGCAAATGAGATGTGTGCTGCTCTATTTTAGCCTTGTTACATTTGAAATAATGCGTATGACATGACGAGGACAATGAGATTCTTTAGTGGATATAATATCATAGGTTTTTTTTTTAAATATTATAATATTTTTTTAAAAATTCTAGAAAATTACATTAACGTAATTATCCGAGGAATCAATTTCTCGGATCATCCAAATGCTATTAAAAAAATAATTTTTTTTAATAAAAATTAAAACCCAAGCAATAATTACTCGGATCAAAGTTATAAATATATTTGTATCGATCCGAGGTATCCCAATATTTTTTCCCCCGAAACAATTAAGATCTAAACAGTTCGACGTGTTACTACAATTCTCTCCACAATCACATCTATCTTTTTCTGTTTAACGGGTTTAATCTAATTATTTTTCTGAATTGATCATATACCTAAATTTTTTTTAAGGTGAACAATTGTAGACACACGTAATTACTTTAATATATTTCAAAACATCATTATTAAGTTTGTATTATATAAAATTAAAATACATCCGATGCCCCTACAATTGTCACATCTGGACCGATCCAAGCTCATATCTTAAATTGGTTTAGTCCATTAAGGGCCAGACATCCTTGTTAGTCAGAGATTAGAATGCTCATGTTCTCTTCCAAAAAAGGTCGAGCCCAAAAATGTATCAAAGTCTATGAAAATCCTGACAAAGCCGAGCCCACATATCATTCCTTAAAGGTTCAAACCCATTAATGTGACTGAGAAATCTGAGCCTAATGACAATTAAGGGAATACAAAGACATCTGTCACTGGATAAAAACCTCGATTGATAACCTAATGATTGGGGAGTAAATGTGTTAGTCTATACTACATCGTGAGTGTTTTTTTTTTCTATTTTAATATCATTAGATCACGTGAGTCATTCACATTTTTATGAAAGTTAACATATATGTTGATAACCTATGAACTAATATTTGATCACATGATAAATAGAAAAATATAGAAAAATCCAAAGTAACTGGGGAGAGACTATGAATGCACGGATTTAACTGCGGCAAGTAAACTGATATACTAGTGCACGTTTTTTCAGAATTTCGAAGCTTAAAATTTTATTTATATTAAGCTCGATTTAGTTTGTTTGTGCTACTAGACCAAACTCACTTTCTTATCTTCGCCTCAAACTTGCGGGGCGTCCGATCCGAGTCGGGCCTATATGGATTTGAAGTATCACCGTTCTGATGGGCACAAATTTGAGTATTCTCAATTCTCAAATATTTGCAACTGTTGGTTCCAGAGTGAACACCGAGGGCGGAGTTCATGAGAAGAGGGTGATGATTTCCAGAATGCATAGTGGCAGATATATCATGTTTGCCGTTGCGGACAAATTCTCAGGTGGAAATATGTAATCTCTCACACTAGTTTCTTTTATTTGCACCTCTTAGATCTTTGACCAGAGTGAATATTACAAATGGAGCAGACTCGGAATTGAATGCTAATGCTCATTCTACTACGAGTGAGACCAAAGACACATAGTTTTGTTCTGCCATTTAGGATGCCAGAGGTATGTAAATGTTTATGTATTTGTACCATCAAAAATCAGTGGAGGTAAACAAAAGTTGTACCTTTTTTTAGAGCGATCTGCATTAGATGTTGGCCTCTCAGGAATATAGAGATCATAAGATAATATTTTCCCCATGAGTTTCTCTTGAAGCCAGCTGAATACTGTCGTCTGTTGTACAATATCATTAGCATATTAACCTAAAAATGGATGCAGAACACAAGCACAAAGCTCATGTTGGCAGCTAAGAAATGAGAACATAAATCTAACTAGTGCTTTTCTTCGAACCACTTATGCAAGCCCAATCTTCCATTGTTGATACTGTAATGTTATCCAGGAATTGGGAATAATGTTTAATGACGGATGGAACCTGTACAGGAATTGATGATAAAATGTTAAAAACAACTCTCATCATACCATTGACAATCCCAAGGATTTCACCATATAAGAAAGTGATTAATCAGTTTCATAACTATACCTGTTCGGATATGATACCAGAGATGCCAATAATAGCTCCAGGCATCGCAAATGAGACAATACGATCTGCCAAATCCAGCAGAGGATAGAGTAATAAGTTTGCAATAACCACATCATACTTCTCTTTCACAAAAATAATTTTTGAATTGTTTGGATCATGCTCGGTTGAATTTTCATTCTGAAATTCATTCTCAAAGTGACGACTATTTTTGCTAGGAACAAGACTCAGTAGCAATTTATCAGGCCTCACGCCGTTCAGAGCAGCATTATGCTTTGCAGATGTAATTGCTTGCGGTTCAATGTCAAATCCAACTGCCAGATCTGCACCGAACTACACTCAAACAACAACGAAGTTGGAAAAGGAGTAGATGAAACCTTTGATAGCTTCGAAGCAGCAGACTTAATCAAAATTTTATAATGCCTTCTGTTAGAAAGCAAGTACCTTCAGTGCTGCAATTGCGAGAATACCCGAGCCTGTACCATAGTCAAGAAAAGATTCTCCTCCTTTTATTGATCGATGCAGCAGCAGTAGACACAATTTTGTTGTGGGATGCTCTCCAGTTCCAAATGCCAAACCTGGATTCAAAATTATGTTTATTGCCCAGGGATTCTGCAAGGCCGTGCTGAACATCAGCATATTGAAATTTCTGATAGTTACTGATAAAATAACGAAAACAAACAGCTCTGAAAATTGAGCTTATAATCTTACTGGAGGACTTCTCCACTCAGGCACAATCCAGATTCCCTCCGTAATTTCCACCGGATGAAAAGATTCCTGAAATTAATACGGTAAATGAAAAACATTATCAGCTAATGTTGATTAAAATGCACCTACATAATTCAGAAAGCTAGAATCCTCGGTGGGTTCCAGATATCCATTAGGAAAAACTTGTGAGTGTAATAAAAAAAACAAAGAAAATTAAGAAGTTAAATCTTGACAAAGAATGTTAACTAATTAAATACACTGCATCAACTCATTACAATTTATTCATCCCAACCCATGCAATCAATATTTTTTTTGTTTTTAAAAATCCTTTCTCAGATGATAGCTTGAAGACTGAATTTACGCATATCATTAAATCATGAAGGATTCTACTACTATCGCTAATGGCAAGAAACAGAACCCCAAAGATTTTGAAGTCATAAAACCCAAAGTTTGGCTTCAAAATCATTACAACTGAGTCAAGACAGAAACAAATTCACGAATGGGATGCCCGTAAACCTGAGTTTGTTTGATCCAGTCAGTATGGTCATGCATCTCAACTTCGTAATTCGGTATTTCTTTCAATCCTACAGAGTCTGCAGCCAACGAAATGCAGCATCTCACATCCTGGCTTACATTAAATATAGTAGTGATCCATATCTGCAGGTTGAAATTCGGAAATCCTATGTCAGTCATCTGCGTCGGTACTCTGTAGCAAGTTAACTTCTCCTCCTCTAACAGTATATTGATTTTCTTCCCCGCTTGAATGGTATTAAACAACGATATTAAACGTGCTTTCAGAATTTGAAGTTCTAATGCCATCAAATTGATAAACAATAAGATTATGCATTGTGCTGTAACGAAACAAGCTCTCATTTGTGATATCCATCTGGACAGAATAAGTGAAGTCCTCAATCAGGACTATTTGCTACCTCTTTATCGGAATCATGGTCATCTTGCAAATCAATGGTAGTCGAACTAGCTCCGAAACACATAAGAGATTCCGATAGCGCATCCTAGTGATCAAAAAACAACTTCCACGTATCAAAAGTAATGCCAACTACAGAAGAAACTAACACTCAGAGACGCAAGCAGACCACGGTAAATGAGAGAGGTACGTGGAGCAGGCTTACAGTGGCGTGACTTGGGCAGCAAATTCGGACCGAGAGGTAAGGAGAGGTGAGTGAATCGTCGCCAGTAATGCTGCCATTCAACGAAAGAGGATAATAGCTAATGGTTGTTAAATTGCGGTTCCGTCGTTGCTTCTGGAGCAGCGGCTTAACTGACCAGATGGATGAGAGGCGGTTGGGCGGAGCGAGGTTCGAGATGCGGCGGCTGAAGGAAGAGAAGGCGGTGATGGGTTGGCGGGACAGAAGATGCTTGAAGAAATGACCTCGAAGAGAAGACAGCGCCGCTGACATCTTGTGATTTTCGAATATTGTAAACATTTGTGGGTACTGAAAATATTATAATTTTTCTCAAAATTTTAAATAAAATTTATACATTTAAAATGCATTTTATAAATTGTGAACAATAATAAGCATCCGTTTATTAAATATTGGTAAAATAAATAGAGATTTTTGAATAATGGAGTATTGTTTATTATTCATCGAATCAAAAACTTTAAATGAATAATTGAGGCGTCTGATGATGAGATTGTGTGTAAACACCATCTCACTTTTTAATACATCATACAAGATAATTAGACAAGGAAAGGAGAATAAAAATCTTGACAAGCTCTCTTCTTCCCATTTTCTATGTTTTTCTTTTCTCCGATCAAATTTACAGGCAAAATGCAGTCTGGAGAAATGGTATAATTATACAGATTACAGGGGTGCAAAGCTCCCATCAATAGCATTGAAAAGATCGATAAATCGGTGCATCAGTAATAAAACTCAAGAAAGTCACTATTTGGAGGGAGAAAAAAAAAGCTCAAGAAATGTTCAATGAATGGCAACATTCAAGTTCCCATCACAAATATCTTGATACACACAACGTGCTTCTTTCACTCTTACAATAAATAACAAATTTTAAACTAATTATCGCCGATGTCTTGCACCAGAGTCGAAAAGAAAAAGAAAATCGCGTAAACAAAATAACCAACAAAAATGACCAAGGCGAACTTACAGCTTTCCTTGAATGATAAGTACATGTAACTCTAAAAAACCAAGACAGGAATCCACCAAAAAATAGGATTCCGACCTCGTTTTTAAGTATTTAGATCTCGGGAAGCATGGCCTTGCCATCTGCGTGTACAGAGGTTAACATGTATCTATTAGAATATGGGAGATAGTTGTTAAAAGAAAGAAGATATAAAAATTATGGAATTTCAGGGATAAAATGGGTTCATAGCACTCTGTTGTGAAATATACATTATACACAATCTAGATATATATAACATTGTGAAGTTGAATGATGGATAAAGTTTTTTGAATTAGAAAATATTTGTTTCTTTTAAACAAAGGGGCATTCTTCATTAAACAAAGGTGTCCTTTCCAGAAGAACAGAATTGCCCAGCCATGTCGGATAGTAAGCAAATCAAGATGTTCAATCCAACACAGGTAGAACTGGCAACTTACAAACATTTGGAAACGACAAAGAAACTTTTAGAATGGCAGTTTATTTGTCTTCTCTTAATGGCTAGTTTACCAATAACTAGTTTCTAGACGCAGCAATAATGTAGACAAACTAATAATGCACAAGCCTTTCATTTCAGAACCATTGAAAAAACCTCTTCAGAGGTTCAATACCCAAGTCAATTGAAAATCCAATTGCGCCGATTGTCATACATTAACTGAGTGATGTTTTTGCGTAGGAAGCTAATGAATATATATGCCATTTCTAATCATTGTGATTAGTGGTCTGCAGGTGTAATTTTCGTGGCTATTTATTTTCTATGAACTATTCATCTTTTCTATGCTCGAGTAATCGGGCAATCATTCCTCAACTACCGCATCTCAACCTAACATTATCTTAACACTTCGGTTCCAATAATCACATCGCACTTGCCTTCATTCAGGAATCCTAAAAGTTTTTTGATTGGGTAATAACTAAGCAGTAGGATAATTTTTCACCTTTCAAAATCATATCAAGGAAAAAAAACCATGTCCATGACATTTAAACTAATAGATCATATTAAGCAAGTCAATATACCTTTTTAAGAGTGACTCAATATTGTGATATTCATGACATATTACAGTGCCAAAAAATATTATGATAACTAGCTTATAATGAATTAACAAAAATATTTAAAATCTTGATACTCGCGAACAATGGAAATAATTAAAACACAGCTAAGAATAAAAAAATTAAACAAAATTCACGTTATTGCCGCAGTTTTATTTTAAACACTTCAGGTGCCAATATGTTGGTTCATGAATTTCACTTCTAACATAGAAATGCAAGGTAAGAAATGACAAACCTCGAGAGCAAAAACCTAGCAAGTGGGCTCATGTTGGCATTTGAGGGAAGCTCCTTAATCTGTTGCTTTTTCTTGCTATCGCCTTCTGTATTTGTAGATGGTATTTCGACATTGCCCTTCCCAAAGATCCGAGCTGCCAGCTCTTGCAGGTCTTTCAGAGAACTCTCCTTTGAACTAGAAAATTAATTATAATTCAGAAAGAATACTAAGATGGATGTTATCTCACAAGCCAAAAATATTCAAAAATGGCAATTTGGAAGTTAAAATATAAATAACCTAGACAATCGCTGAAGTAAATTGGTGACAAGTAGTTCGGAAGATCCAGGCTTAACACGTTCCATGTCCATTAAAGAGTTCGATACTTTCTGGAGGACTGATCCTCCTGAATCATCAGCAATTACCTATATTGTACATAAATGCGACAAAGAGAGTTATATGGAGGAACCGAATCAATTGTTTTCGCAAACAGAAGTGTTTCCTATAAAATGGTTAGAAAATTGTTGGATTCGAGGGAACAAGAAACGTGACTTTGGCAACGAATCAACACTTCTCTTGGATATGTGGACAAAACAAACGTGACACGACTGATGGCCAAGAATTGACTCTTCTCCGAGATGAGAAAGTTAAAAATAAAGCGCCAGCCATGAATTCAAATCAGGAAAAAGGGATCCTGACTTCCTAACGAAAAGGTAAAACACAGTGCATAATTCGACAATATGTCACATATTAACTAAGTTGAAATAAGCTAAAAAAACTAAGTTGAAAGTAAATATTTTGCAGTTTACAGTGCCAACAAAATCAGAAGATATGGAGTGACGGAATCTTGATATAAACTCACCCAAAATACAATTTCTAAACTAGGAGAATAAAAGGGTAAATTCATCAGATCAGCACAGGATGCAGACACACAAAAAAAGGAAATTCGCTGGGAAAATGACTTGTCTCCAGTGTATATAAAAATTCTAACTCCATAAGACCTCGTGCTGGAAAAGAATATATTTAGTTCAAATCAATGCTTAAACAACTTCACACCCTTTTTAGCAGCTTTTGCTTGAATTCTATCGCTGCATCATCCATTCCCTATCCTACATTATATTCTCTGCACCACCCTAAGTAATGCTTAAAAAAATTCCAATAGGTTCTACCATGTGAATACTAATTTAATAGTGAATATTACTCATAGATCGAAATTCGTTGAGCCTGATAACCCAATCTTGTTGCAAGGCTAAATAAAGCCTCTCCTAGAAGTCTTATCACATCTACATGAACAGCAGCTTATGAATACTTTCTGAATTCAGTTTCCAAACAAGCTAAATAAAAATAACTTCATATATAAACCAGAAATACTTGAAAACTCTCAGCTGTCAAGGGCTTAGCAATATCTTGAAATGCTTTTTTGCATCGTCAGCTTCTATTGTAAATATTATACGACCAAATCCTTCAACAAGCTATATTTTCAATTGAACATAGTAAGTTAACGCAAAACTTGCATGGGACGAGGTACGATAACAGTGAGACAAAAATCACTTTCGGAAAATAACATTTAATTAGGTAGGAAACTCAAGAAGCAGCCACTACTAATAATCTCGCTGCTTACATCTTTTAGTGCAGGTATCAGAAGGACTGATAATGGGCTAGACAAAGCTGCTGCATAACTCCTGGAATTGTCTTCATCATCGCTTGAAGGGTGTGATCTTGCAAATGCTTTTTGTGCATCAAAGTAATCGTGAGAATGTCTGGAGAGGAAATTACAGGCTTCATTACAGTAAATAGAACTTAAAAATTACGCAGGTAAAATGCACTTATCCAAGAGGAAAGTTTTCAGGCGACCCTCACATTCAAGAAGTTGTACTTGATCGGGAATAATTACTTACCGTGATGAATCAGAGCTTGTTGTTGGTTGCGATCTTCTGCTCACTTCCACATCCCTGTTGGCCTTGCTCAGTGCAGATCTATCTCTAAAGTTGCCTTTTCTTCCTCCTTGCATTGCAGCCTTGGCCTGAATGAAATAGTAGTTTAAGGCTAAGATAGAAAACAATGATACAATCAACATAATGGAAGCCATTTTTTACACTCATGCTACTTTATCACTTTAATAGAACTGATACAATTTATAGGATGAGAAAAACTGCAATTTGGTCTCATATGTTTTCTTTTTACGAATTTGATCGATCTACATTTCAAATTCTGGTCTTAGTAATGTATTTTTCAATTTTTTCCAATTTTCACCGAAGCACATTAGCAGCATGGTTGTATTGGCATCATTGTCAGCGTCATGCACGAAAAAAAAACTAAAATTGCAAAAAAAAAGGTAAAAAAAAAAAACAAAAATAGCATACTAAAACCGAAATTTAAGACATGACAGACTAAAGTTGCAAAGAGAAAAAAATAAAAAACAAAAATTGAAATTTTTGCTTCTAGGATGAGATTATGATTCTCCACTAGCCTGCCAGGGATATGCCCTTTGTAGTGAGAATATTACAGCATACCTATACACTGGCATGTTAATGACAATAAGAAGGTTCAAAATTAATCAAAGTATGTTAACCTCGGCAAGGTTTATTTCACTATCTTCAAGAGCCGCACTAAAAGTTCTCTCTTGAAGCCCCAGTCTAGATTTTGGAGTCCGAGGAGAATCCGAATCATCATGTTGGCCACGATAAACGACAGTGCCACTGATGGAAGCGTCTTCAGTAGAGTCATAAGNAAAAAAAAAAAAAAAAAAAAAAAAAAAAAAAAAAAAAAAAAGCAGCCTTGATTTAGATGAGAATGAAACAACAAAAATAAGTACGTTTATAAGCTCGGCTAATCCGTAATCAAACCAAGGAACTTTGGTAGCTGAACATAGAGGACATCTGATTTCCCCTAGGAGATCGTACAACGACAGTTCCTGTGCCGCTCACATCATCCTGCAAGGAGAAAACAAAAAATTGGAGACTAATGAGATCATGTTGGTAAACAGAACAGAGCGTTGATTGGCATTGGTCATACTTATTTGATGATTGAAACGAGGAGACCAAAGGTTCAAACAACCAATGACAACATGCCATCAATGAATAATCTCCAACCCATTAACATGTCACAGGTGCAAAAGTGCATTAGAAAACTTGATCGATTAGTCTTAAAGCTCGTCTTAAATCTTAATATAGAAAGCGTAGGTCAACCCCAGCCATGAGTATCCAAGTGATGTTTCGATGATTGAAAGAATTGGCTATCCGATGTTGCTGAGACGGGATATAATACTTATCCTCGAGCAGACCTAAATTTTATAATTTAGTTTGTTTCAATGCCATGAATAATTCGATTGAGGTTAAGCATATTCAAATATCCAGCTCTTGAGCTTTAGACGATGTTTAACAATAAGCCATAAATAACCTACAACAGCACATGATATACAGAAAGGGATAGAAATGTCATACTTCTTCAAGATAGTTTTCTTGTTTCCCAAGATGGTTAGTATCTTTTTCCACAGACACCGCTGATGAAGAATGAATGATACTTCCAGAAGGAGTAGCCCGTTGGTTGCTGCTGTCTGAAATTTTTCTAGAAAAGGATTGAGTTAATGGGGCCTCAGCTTTCCTATCTCTCACCTGAGGTGGTTTTACTGCACTCCGAATAGTTCCAGTGCTTGTTGATCCACCAATACTAAAATCCCATCCGGAGTTTCTTAGGCTCCATGCCTGACTACTGTTATTTAACATCAATTAGCACAACAACGAGTTACATAAATGATATTTTCAACACTTTCAACTGACCTGGCACGAACTGTGTCTTCAAATCCCGAATCTCTAGCCACCTTCAAAGTTCCAGAATACTCCTCTGACATAGCTGGACCATTTTTAGGAGTCTCTCCGTCTATTTGAAACCTGGGACGGTCTCTACATGGTAAAGAATTTCAAGTTTAAAAGTCACTGAAATAACACTGCAAAATGTGGAGGTTAATGCAAGGATCTTGACTCATGTCTCTAGTTTTCTGGTGTTATCAAATAGCAATTAGCACCAAATGTAATTGCACGTTTCACCGTATTTAAATCCATAACTTATGATTAATTCATGGACAAATGTTCAGTATTATATGCAGAGAAATAAAAGGAAGCCCACATTTTGTTTAGGCACCTTACATTTTATTAAAGAATAACTGTGTCCAGTCACAAATAGATCAATATACCTGATTCTATCCAAAAGCTTCGGGCTCCTTCTAGCATTTCTGATAAATCGGTGTTTAAGTAGTTCCTTTGCACTTGTCCTCTAAAAGAGAGAGAAAAAGAATGACCACAACGGGGCTATAAACACAAAACAGCATCAAAGGCAAATTAAACAGTTCTCAACCAGATAGTTTCAAAGATGGACAAGAAAGTCATCATCACAACCAAACCGATGACCAAATTTAGTCAGCAGCATGCAGAGTGTTAGCACATCGATCAGGGATACCAAGAATAAATAAACAGACAAAGAAGGGTCTCAAATTATAGGTTTAATGAAACATACAGCTAAACAGAAAGTGAGTCCATGTTAAAATGTCATTTATGTCAAAGCCAATCTGATACAAGAAACAAACACAAAAAAGAATATAGGAGATTAGCATCTGTTTTTGTTTTTCGTGTTTTTTTCCCGTAATACCCTTTAGGAAAAGAAACCGTCAAGAATCCACAAGTAACAAGTGATCAATGATTGTTATGTAGATCCATTGATGATCAAGACTCGTGAAGAAGGCACAAATTCCTAGAGACTGATCAGCTTGTTATCGAATATTTGATAGGGATACACGAAAAAAATCAGCAACTTCCAGGACAAAGTATCTATTCAAGAACGAATATAACAGATAAGTGGTAGGACTACACCAAGTGTGATATTCAGATGGCTGAAAGAAATGCATTTATTAACAGGCAGCAGCAAATCTATTCCTCACAAAACCAATTTGTTACAGTGAGCAATGATCATGTGTAAGAGAATTTTGCTCCATATGTTGTTAGCACATAATGACTAGATGCAGCATTTCATGGATGCCAGGACAATCCCAGGTCTTTTTTACAATTACTTGATTTGATTTCTTCATCAAGGGAAAAAACCACCCAGGATAGGAAAACTTGAACTCCCATGACCACCATGGCTATTTAAATGAAAAGGAGTTTTCAAAATGTATCAAGCAAACAAAGTAAGTTCCTTTAGACATTCTGAAAAATCTTAATGTTGTCAAGGAGAGAGAAATGATCTGGTTTGAAGACATAAAGTCGATTTCCATGACTACACAACAGTCATCTCCTAAAATTGCAAGTTCTCCCACCACACTCACAAACACACAGATAGATATGTGGAATGGAAAGAATGGGCTAAAAGAATGCTACCTCTGCAGGATTCTTCTTCAGACACAGGGCAACAAATTCTTTAAGTGGACGAGAAAAGTGTTCGTCTAGCTGTGGAGGGTTTTCTCTAGGAATGATAAAAAGAACTCTCATAGGATGGAGGTCTGCAAGTGGAGGTTCTCCTTTTGCCATCTCGATTGCCGTTATCCCTAAAGACCAAATATCTGCCTGCTTGAAGCCAAAGTTTCCCACATTATAATAAGAAGGAAAGAAGTATAGCACAAATTGTGTCCAAAAAAATATAACTGAAGTCATAAAACTCACAAATAAACAAGGTTAGGGAAAAGTTATCATTGACATGAGTCTACCTTCTCGTTGTATCCTTCGGAGTTCTGAATTACCTCTGGTGCCATCCAAAATGGTGTTCCTACAAAAGTCTGAAATATTATTGGTTACATCAGATAGAGAATCAAGCAGTCCTTGAGTAAAAAAGAAACATAGGAATACGGACATGTCCATGATTATG
This sequence comes from Primulina huaijiensis, assembly GCF_012295235.1. Lineage (NCBI taxonomy): Eukaryota > Viridiplantae > Streptophyta > Magnoliopsida > Lamiales > Gesneriaceae > Primulina > Primulina huaijiensis. The sequence goes on from NC_133316.1 coordinate 22,454,639, forward strand.
CGGAAATGAAGAAATATAATGGCATGCAGATAGAGATGTGGTAAGTGGTAGTCACACGATGCTGTCAATACATACTGGTACCAGTCAAAGCATACAAATCATGTGGCACATAAAATGCGGCGGAGTTCACGTCAACAAAGTCATCGTGCTCACTATGAAACTACTAGGCACAATCTAAAATTGAGAACAATCTAGATCGCACTAAGAATTGCAGTGAGCAACATTTCTATTAAAATTGTGATCTGTATCATATCATTAGAACCTACTATCCCACCAAAAAGACGAAAAAAACATTCAAACATTCCAATTTTTTAAAATCATATTAAAGATAGAAACAGCCATGGAGATGAAAAAATCATGCTCCCACTGTCATCTTATCTCTAGACTCTAAAGTAGAAAGACACTATCCTTTTCTCAACTTCAATATTGAAAACATTATCGTTGTATAATTTAGGTGTCATACTTATTGGATAGGTCGAACAAGAAACAAATTAACAATTTAATGGTCTAGGATCTTAGGCTGAAAAGTTGTTTTGTGGACCATTTATCAGTTTATGGGAAATCAAAGGCATGCAATCTTTTCTCTTTATTTTTCTAGTTCAATTTCTATCAAGAAAGAGTATGATTGACTGATGAAAAGTTGAATTTGACATCCTCTGTTAGATTCCACTATTCAATATCATGACAATGAGGCTCACCTCTTAAAGGGATCATATATACGTAGAGTCATGCAGAGAAACTTGGAGACTCATTTAGGGTAAAAAAGTGTGTGTATAATCAAAATAAAAGGTTAGATCGTCACAAGGAACATATTTCAAGAAGAGAAAAGAACTAAAATTAAGAAACCGATACCTTTCTTCGTGAAATTGTCCTCGTCAACTGAGCAGAAACACCAAAATCTGCAACCTATTCATATAAAATGACAAATCAACTTAGTGCATCTACATTAGCCAATTAGTTAGCAGACTGATATAATAATAGAAGCATATCAAATTTTCGTAACCACGAATAATACCTTGACATCACCACTCTCTGTCAACAAAATGTTTGCGGCTGTCAAAATGTTTTATAAAACTTATCATTAGACAAATTCATACATGATAGAAAAGGACTTAATAAAATTCAAATACAACGATGAGAAGGAAAAACGCTAATACGAAAATTGAAGACAGAACGGAAGCAATACAAGGGCATACTGTAGGCATCATTAATGTCGTAATTTATAGGTTTGGAAAAATTAAAGGTTTCAGGTGCATAATACATCTAACACATGATTAGGAGCGCCAAACTGGAACAAGAAGGATTTCCTCCAGAAATACTGGGTAATAGGTTTCCAAGTATCTAAAATTAGAACCGGGTGGAAAATGGTCGTGTGACTCGAGCCAGAAAAGGTGTGCTTAAAACACCGAGAGGTAGGGGTGAAATGAATTAGACCTAATCCAACAAGATGATTTATAAACTCGTCTTAACTTGGCCAATTTATGACCCATTCACTGCGAACCTTCAAAAATCCAGTCCAAGTAACGATTTTTAAAAAGTAACATGTTCAAAAGACTGTAAAGATCCAACGTGGCCAAACAAAGTGATTGATCCTACCAATCTACCTTTGATATCTCGATGAATTTTCCCCTCATTGTGGAGATAGTCTATTGCATAAAGCAAATCACGTAAAATCCAAGCAATCGAAACTTCATCCAGTGGCTGGTTAGGTTGAATCTGCAGAGGTATAAAATAGTATTAGTATCCTGTGAATAATGAGTCTTTTTTCATGACTCAAGCTACTGTTTAGAAGACATCATTGCCTTTTGAGGCAATTTAAATTCCATTTTATGGTTATAAATTTAAGGGCAATAAAATGCCAACGCCTTAAGAGGGTCTACACAAAGTAAAAGCATGGTACAAGCAAAATTAAGTGGCTGGCCTTGTATGTAAGTACCCAATTGACCACTGCATCAGAGACTGCTGTTCATCACAGACTCGTAGAGTTTACAGCTTTTAGGTTCAATACCATTGGATGCCTCTCTCAGAAAAGGGCATGGAAAAAATATGACTATCCCACGATGGCAAATACATACATAGACTTGCACCTGACAATTGGGAAGGCTTGACTGGAAACAGAAATTTGAGAAAGCTCATAAGGTTTACATATCAAAGATTAGAAACATAGATCTCCAACTGTTAGTTTTTTAAGGAAAGAGGTGTCAGTTGATAAAAGGATATCGGCAATCAATTTTTTAATAAATATAACAATAAAAAAGGTCCCAGATTAACTACAATAACTTGACATCTAACATTGTCACCCTGCCAACATTAAATCAGTATGGCATATCTCAACTGGAGTGAAAACCTTTCAAAAGACAAAATAATGGAATATATAAAAGAACATGTTAGCGACTCACCAGATCAGCAACAGAACCACCAGCCATGTATTCCATTATAATCCACAGCTTAGTGTGATTCAGGAAAGACCCATAATACTCAGTAATATAAGGAGAGCGACATTCTGAAAGAACAGCAATTTCCTGTCAACAAAGAAAAAGAAATAAAAGGCAACTCATTCAGCGTTAAAATTTCAACCCACAAAGTCAGAGATGTCGAAGGTACCTTTTGGATGTCCTCTATTTCGTCTTCCCTGGATGAGAAGAAGAAAATAGATGATACTCCAGGAAAAAATCATTACGGATAACAGAAATGGAAGACTTAAAAGAAGAATTAAAGAGCTTAATAAAAGTATTCAATCATCGTGTTGAATTCTTGAAGGGTGGATGAATTGACATATTTTGCAGCTGCGCAATCCATGGTATATGAAACTTAAAACCTTGTCTTAGGCAAGAGTTCAAAGCACACCACTATAACCAGAACCCTGATAATGCCACACAGAGTACAGACTCAAGGAATAAGTTACCGTTGTACACAAAGTTGACGGCGGTTACAAAAAAACAAGTGATGAAGCTTTTCGGAAAAGTTTCTCAATACATGATAAATGCTGATTGTCGTGCCCGAAATACCCTTTTATGAAGCATCCAGGATTTTATACTACTTTAATCTAACTGCCCAACAAATGTCTTCGCAACAACCGACTCTAAGAATCATCTCAACGAGCAATAACCTAGAGAATATACAATGTCCAATGCAACATTACGTGTAATAACCCCACCAGCTAGTAACATACACTTTTCAAACAATAACATGAGTACCTTTTGAATCTGGGTTCAGGGGATCCACTACACTCCTCCCTCTAGTTCATACTTCCCAGATTCACATTTCTCAAAAAAACATGCCTAATCCTTTTGATAACTAGTAAATAACTATAATACAAACTTCACTCCACCCCAGTATTTTTCCTCCCACATGGCAGGTGAAAGTGCAGACAAATTTTGTTTCTTGATGGCAGAGAAAGAAAGATGCACAAACAGGTGGATGCAACAAGTGACATTCAGATCATCTCCTGCTAATGAAATCTAAAAAATGAAAAATCTAAAATAAGAAACTTTCATTCCGTCAAAAAATATCAAAGTAAAAAGAGAGGCACATCAAACATCTTATACTAGCAAATGCAAGTCCAATTTGTACTCACGATTCTTCTAAATCAATGACCTTTAGGGCAACCTCTTTGTTCAGTTCCTTATCGAACCTGAAAAGTAATAAACAATGAAAAGATTCATTGATAAAGCAACAAATCACTAACACTTTGAAACCACAGAACTACATTGAGAAAATAATCAAGACCACAAGTATATGAAAAATCAATTAGCCTTCATAGTTGCTGCAATCCTTCACTTTTTTTATTCTAAACATGACAATGTTTTAAATATTTGATTTACTTTTACTCTTGCACACTACAAACTAAAACAATCAATATAACAATCCAACAACTCAAGAACATGACCAAGTTACTACAACAAATAGAAGCAAAAGTAAAATTTTGAAATTCCATTACCTCGGGTGTCATCTCAAATCTCAATTTGCTGGAAAATCAAAATGAATGCCTAAATCACTAGCACCTGGGTATAAATTTAAAGAAAATTCAAAGAATGAACATTATAGACTAGGTTCTTTCCACTGGTTCTTGGGCCACTTTGATCATTTCCCTCTTTTTCAACATGTATAAAAAATTTCACTTCAGATAGGAAAAACGAAAAAGGATCGCCCCAAATTCTCTTGTACCTAACTTTTATAGAATGCAGGATTTAGTTAGTTTATTAGTAGACCATACAGTTCTGAGATTTCTAATTAAAGGTTAAATGGCAATTCATAGCTATGTATTTCCTCCTCTGCATATGATATGTTGTGTCATGTGTCCCTTTGCAGCAGTATAATTCAGAAGGAGGCAATGAGACAAAAGCCCAAGCCTATCACTTGCTTGTCTCCCGATAACATCTTAACACATGTTACCTAATTTTATGGTCAAAACCATCACTATATAAGATAAGGATTTGATGTGGCCCTCACCATGATCCACAAACAAAATAACGAAGGGAACTCCAAAGTTTGTTTTACTCACCAATTGGCTGAATGTGAGGTCAACAAAGATCTATTTCCAATCACTTCAAACAATTCAAAATGTAGAAACATTCTGCTCGGAAATTCCAAATGAATCGAGCTTGTAATTAAGTTTTCTAATTCCTAGTCATGGACATCAATGTAGTTGGTTCACTTCAACTCTTGGTCCGTAAATTGGCCTATGTTGCTTGCTTGGCCCTCCAACTATTAAATTATTCCATCAAGAGACTCTATGAAATCTCGTAGACTTCGATCTCGTAAATGAACCTCTATAAATAACCAATGGATCACTCATCGGCTTCTAAGCTTCTGGAACTTGGCCTCATATCCGACCATTATGAATACTAGCTATGAGTTTCCAAACAGACAATTTTCAAATGGTTAACATCAGATAATCCACCATCAGTATTAGGGCAACCACAAGAGGAGGAAATCTAATAAGAAATATACAGACTTTGTCTTCAGAAATAATTGCAAAACGTCCAAGTGATTCACATTGCAGCTTGGTGTAACTTAACAAATGCAAAGGTCCAGCAAGACTGGTCATCGCAACATGCATTTTGTAACTATCATATTTAGTACCCTCTATAATGTAAAGTATACACAACTTTGCCATTGGTAAGGTACATAGAGAAAATATTGGGACTAAAACTTCTTTCAGATAACCTAATATATTACAAACGCATTGTGCACTCCAAAATTTTTGGAACCTCGGAATTAGCATTATTGAACTATAAATATCCGTTTTTAAAAAAATGACACTTTACCATTGCCACATTACCGGAAGATCTATCATTCACTGGTTGATTTATTTATCTTGTCTTGACCAATAACGACAATGTCAAAAGAAATTCTCGGAACTCCCAAAATGTTCACTAGTAATCTATGCTTATTGAAAAAATTAGACACCAGAACTGTTAATCACATCATCTGTAGCATCAAACTTAAGTTTGTGTATGTGTGAACCTCATGTTGACAAACAAGTAGAGTGAGACCAAGAGTTTCACTCCCTTCCCGTCCTCATTGAAGTCGAAAGTTGTTAAATGTTTGATCTCATACTCTCCTCCAGTCCTTGAAAAAGAGTTCTTAAATTTTCCAAGCTTCTATGAACATAACACATCCAAAAGCTTCATAAATTTTTAGTGTTTAATGGAATTTTTCTTTCAAATGAGGCCAAGAACCCTCCTCGCAAATGCATAATGTTGTAAGAACACCAGCTGAATGTGTCAATTTTTTACAATTAAACTTGAAAGGAACAGAATGAATAAAGTTAATTCAAAATCTTACCCTTTGTACACATCCCCGAAAGAACCTCTTCCAATGAGCTCCAAATCACAAAATCTGGATCCTGAGGCCTCTATAAGAGCAGCTGCATCAGCCATGATGCATATATCTCAACAACTTCCCTTCCCCCTTCAGAACCTCGCAGCAAAAAACAAAGTTCCAACCAAATAAACCTGGTAGCCCAAAACCTGATGATTTAGCAAATATCGCAACTTGGCCAACTGAATTTCACTCTTCTATTTGTTTTAAGCACATAAAATCTGGAAAAACGTTGACAAACTAAAATCAGCAAGTCCAAACCAACTGCTGAGATGCAATTAACAAAAAAAAAACTAAAATTTAACCTATAACCTTTTAATGCGAATGGACTCTTATACATAACACTAGTTAGGTGTAATGGCGATGCTAAAGTGACGGCCCAACATATTTCATCGAAATTCTCATACAAATAAAATTCTTGTATTCCAAACTAACAGAGAGATCGCCAAAACAATAAGGCAACAACGACTTTAACTTGGTGTACAAAATTGGCCATTTCAATACAAGAATAAAAGGAACTAGGATACTGAACTTAGTAATGCCGATTTAAGCCAAGATTCATAGCTTTCAACAGAGTATTAACACTCAATCGATCGAAATCAATTACAGATCTTTGAAAATATATACATATGTATGTGAACGATCCTTTTCCCCTGCGGTTTCCGCAGCGAGCAAAAAAAGCATCGAGAACTAATAGAAAGAAACATGCTGTTTTAAAATATTATTATTATATCATATAAATAAGGATAATTGTTGTGAAAAAGTAAAAATTTACGGTAAAAAAGTAAAAATCTCAAACTCTCAAAATTATCACACTACACACTTTATAATATTTTTCTCTCAACTCAATTGTGATTTTCTTCACAAATGAGAGATCTATTTATAGAAAATTTTTACAAATAATCCAAAAATAAAATACATCATTACCTACATCATCACACACTAATTTTCAATATTCAACACCTAATTTTACCTAATTTTCAACATTCAACATTCACATTTTCAACACAAATATTTAACACATTTTTAAATAATTTTTCAACACTCCCCCTTGTGATGATGATCATAATGATTGTATACATTACGTGTTTTTATACTGCCTCGTTAAAAACCTTACTAGGAAAAACCCATTGGGATAAAAACCATAGTAAGGGAAAAAGAGTGCAGTCACGTAAACTCCCCCTCATGTTGACACGAACAATTCTTCACAAATTTCGTAGATTGCGCATCCCAATATTATATATGTGCTTTCTGAATATTGTCGTAGGAAGTGCCTTTGTGAAGAGATCTGATGAGTTTTCACTTGATTGAATGTGACGAACATCAATACATTTATTCTTCTCAAGCTCCTTGGTGAATGCGAAGAACTTAGGAGGAATATGTTTAGTTCTGTCGCTTTTTATGTATCCTTCTTTCATTTGAGCAACACATGCAGCATTATCTTCATATAGTATCACAGGCTTCTCGTCGAATGATAATCCGCATGAGATTTGGATATGTTGAGTCATTGATTTTAACCACACACATTCACGGCTTGCTTCATGTAGTGCAATAATCTCGGCATGATTTGATGAAGTTGTTACAAGTGTTTGTTTCTGTGAACGCCAAGAAATTGCAGTGCCTCCACGAGTAAATACATATCCAGTTTGAGAACGTGCTTTGTGTGGATCAGATAAGTATCCAGCATCGGCATAACCAATTATACTTGGATTAGCATCTTTTGAATACAAAAGTCCCAAGTCTGTCGTTCCTCGTAGATAACGGAATATATGTTTAATTCCGTTCCAATGTCTCTTTGTTGGATATGTGCTAAATCTTGCCAATAAATTTACGGCAAAAGATATATCAGGCCTTGTACAATTTGTAAGATACATAAGGGCACCGATAGCACTTAGATATGGTACTTCTGGACCAAGAATATCTTCATCATCTTCACATGGACGGAATGGATCCTTTTCTATGTTTAATGATCTAACAACCATTGGAGTACTTAAAGGATTTGATTTGTCCATATTAAAACGTTTAAGGATCTTTTCTGTATAATTTGTCTGGTGAACAAATATTCCACATTCTTTTTGTTCAATTTGTAAACCCAGACAATACTTGGTTTTTCCAAGATCCTTCATTTCAAATTCTTCTTTCAAGTATGACACAACTTCTTGAATTTCCTTATTTGTTCCAATGATGTTTAAATCATCAACATATACAGCAATAATTACGCATCCGGATGTTGTTTTCTTAATGAAAACACAAGGGCATATTGAATTATTTACATATCCCTTTTTCATCAAGTGATCACTTAGCCTATTATACCACATTCTGCCGGATTGCTTCAACCCATATAATGATCTTAGTAATTTCACAGAATAACATTCTCTGGGTTTTGAACTTTGTGCTTCAGGCATCTTAAATCCTTCAGGGATTTTCATATATATATTACTATCAAGTGATCCATATAAGTAGGCTGTAACAACATCCATAAGACGCATTTCTAAATTTTCAGATACTGCCAAGCTAATCAAATACCGAAACGTAATTGCATCCATCACAGGAGAATACGTTTCTTCATAATCAATTCCAGGCCTTTGAGAAAAACCTTGTGCAACAAGTCGAGCTTTATATCTTACTATTTCATTTTTCTCATTTCGCTTTCGAATAAAAACCCATTTGTATCCAACAGGTTTTACACCTTCAGGTGTAAGGACTATAGGTCCAAAAACATTACGTTTATTTAGCGAATCCAATTCAACCTGGATGGCATCTTTCCATTTTATCCAATCCTGCCGATTTTTACATTCACCAAAAGATTTTGGTTCATGATCTTCATTATCATTTATGATGTCGATTGCCACATTATAAGAAAATATATCATCAATTTCTTCTATATCTTTTCGGTTCCATATTTTTCCAGTATTAATATAATTGATAGAGATTTCATGATTCTCGTCAGTTTGTGGTTCTGACAAAACATTTTCATCATCATGTGTTTCTTCAGGAACATCATTCTCTATTTTGTGATCATTATGTGTTTCTTCAGGAACATCATTCTCTATTTTGTGATCATTGTGTTTCTCTATGAATTTTCTTTTTCGAGGATTTTTATCCTTGGAACCAACTGGCCTTCCACGCTTCAGGCGTTTAATGACATCATGACTATCTTCAATTTGTTTCTTCGGAATTTCAATTCGAGCAGGGGCATTTGCAGCATGTATATATGATTTAGTTACCCCTTTTGTGTCTGCAAATGCATCTGGTATTTGATTTGCTATTCTTTGCAAGTGCACAATTTGCTGTACATCTTTTTCACATTGTTTTGTTCTTGGATCCAGATGTAACAATGATGATACATACCATGTAATTTCTTTTTCGGTATGTTTCTGTTCTCCCCCTAACATTGGGAAGATTTCCTCATTAAAATGACAATCAGCAAAACGTGCTGTGAACACGTCGCCTGTCTGTGGTTCAAGATATCGAATGATCGATGGACTATCATAACCAATATAAATTCCAATCTTTCTTTGAGGTCCCATTTTCTTTCGTTGAGGTGGTGCAATAGGCACATACACCATACATCCAAAAATTCTCAGATGAGAAATGTCTGGTTCTTTACCAAATGCAAGCTGCAATGGGGAGTATTTATGATATGCACTTGGTCTGATGCGAATTAATGAAGCAGCATGTAAAATTGCATGTCCCCATATAGAAATAGGGAGCTTTGTTTTCATAATCATTGGTCTAGCAATCATTTGCAGACGTTTAATCAATGATTCAGCCAATCCATTTTGAGTATGTACATGAGCAACAGGATGCTCAACAATGATTCCCATAGACATACAATAATCATTGAAAGTCTGGGAAGTAAATTCACCAGCATTATCAAGTCTAATTTTCTTGATTGTATAATCGGGAAATTGATTCCTCAATTTTATTATTTGAGCAAGTAATCTTGCAAATGCAACATTTCGAGTTGACAATAAACATACATGTGACCATCTGCTGGAGGCATCAATCAATACCATAAAGTATCTGAATGGTCCACATGGTGGATGGATTGGTCCACAAATATCACCCTGAATACGTTCAAGAAACATTGGTGATTCAGTTTGGATTTTGGCTGGTGATGGTCTTATAATAAGTTTTCCAAGAGAACATGCTTTACATTGAAACTTATTATTCTGAAAGATCTTCTGGTCTTTCAATGGATGACCATGTGTATTTTCTATAATTCTTCGCATCATTGTTGAACCAGGATGTCCTAATCGATCATGCCAATTGGTTAATATTGAAGAATTATCAATTACCATGTTTGATTCAATGGGACGTATATGTGTATAATGCAATCCAGTAGGGAGCATTGGTAGTTTTTCAATCACATATTTCTTTCCTGATTTATATGTGGTAAGACACATATATTTCTCATTCCCTTCATTCATTGTTTGAGTATCATACCCATGGGAATATATATCATTAAAACTCAACAAATTTCTTTTCGATTGTGGTGAATATAAAGCATCATTGATCAAAAATTTTGTACCATTAGGTAACAAAAATTGTGCTTTACCACATCCTTTAATCAAGTCTACAGGACCTGATATTGTATTCACCGTTGTTTTTGTTGGTTTTAGTTCCAAGAAATATCTTTTATCTCGGAGGATAGTGTGCGTTGTACCACTATCGGGTATGCAAACTTCAGCTTTGCTCATAGCATTTTCCATATTTGAACTTCAAAAAATATGCAATGAAAAAAAATTAATGACAATACATATTTAAATATAACACATATCATAATTGTACAATAAAACATTATCATATAAATACATGAAAAATAAATTATTGTACATTTATATTCTACCACTATATTGTTCATTTTCAGAGAAATCATTGAGAAAATCTGCAGCATCAATATTGTTCATTTCTATCCCACCAACATATTGATCATTTCCAGAGAAATCATTCATAAAATCAGCAGCATCAAAATGAGTTGAATCACTCAAACGGTCACTTCGCTCAGTGAAGTTGGTCTCCTTTTCTTTCCCCTTTATCGATTCTTTATAAAGTTTGCAAAGATGCTCAGGGGCTCGACAAATACGAGACCAATGTCCTGGAGTGCCGCATCTGAAACAAGAACTTTCAAATCTTTTCGAGTGATTTTCATTAACACTCATGTTTTCTTGATGCCTTTTCTGTGGATGGTTTGGGACGTTATTTTGAGATGAGTTATAGAAATAACTATCTCGATTATTTTCAAAACCACGGCCGCGTCCACGACCACGACCACTTCCTCGTCCACGTCCACGTCCACGACCTCGACCTCGACCTCGACCTCGACCAAAACCTTGTCTTTGAATTTGATTTTGGTTTCCAGGTTTAAATTCATTTTTACTTACAGCATTTACTTCTGGAAATGCTGTTGATCCAGTGGGTCGGGACTGATGATTTCTCATTAATAGCTCGTTGTTCTTTTCCGCCACAAGAAGACAGGCGATGAGTTCAGAATATCTCGCAAATCCACGCACTCTATATTGTTGCTGTAGTGTTATATTTGATGCGTGAAACGTGGAAAATGTTTTTTCAAGCATTTCCGATTCTGTAACCTCATGTCCACAAAATTTTAACTGCGAGATTATTCTATACATCGCTGAATTGTAATCACTGACTTTTTTAAAGTCTTGGAATCTTAACATATTCCATTCATCACGGGCGGTCGGAAGTATAACTTCCCTTATATGTTCAAATCTCTCTTTTAATCCTTTCCACAGAGCCATGGGATCTTTTTCGATGAGATATTCACATTTTAAACCTTCATCAAGGTGTCGTCGTAAAAATATTATAGCTTTTGCTTTTTCTTGTGATGAAGATATACCATTTTCTTTAATGGTCTCGCTTAGACCCAATGACTCAAGATGCATTTCTACATCAAGAGTCCATGGCATATAGTTTTTCCCAGTAATATCAAGAGCGATGAATTCGAGCTTTGCCAAGTTTGCCATGGTGGTACTAAAAATTACGATGCATTTTATTAGTTAATGAATATTGCAATACAAAGTAATGGATAAACAACAAGTACAAGTATTCGTAAAAATAAAGAAAACACACGAGGAGGATATTCTCCGATAAATACAAGACTGGTGAGTATGATAACCAAAATAATTAAAAATAACCTCGTGAAAGCCATCTTCTTTTTTTCTTCGAAAATTTGATGAAGAATAATTTTTAGAGAAGAAGAGAAAGTTGGAGTGATTGAATGTATTTGTGAGATTGTATTTATAGAGCAAAAACTAGCCGTTTTGTTACCGTTTATTACCGTTGGTGTATAAGAAAATAAATGTATGTATTTGTATAATTTTATGGTAATAATATGGTGTATATAATATTAGTCATATTTAAATAATTATGTATATCATATCACATTATTATAATTAGGTGTCATAAGTTATTTTGTTTAAAAAACCTTATAGGCTTTTATACTTGTCGTATCCCTTACCGGGAGTGTGGGATGTCGTCTTAACATCCTCCCAGGATTTATAACAAGTTTTTGAAAAAATTATTTTTATTATTTCTAATAATAACATTATATTATATATTACATATATAAACAATAAATAAATAACAGTAAAATAAATATTATTACTTTTGTTACCTTTTTCTTCTGTTCGGAGCTTGGAAAAATATGGAGGACTTTTAGAGCTTCGTGCTGATAACGTGTTGTGAAAAAGTAAAAATTTACGGTAAAAAAGTAAAAATCTCAAACTCTCAAAATTATCACACTACACACTTTATAATATTTTTCTCTCAACTCAATTGTGATTTTCTTCACAAATGAGAGATCTATTTATAGAAAATTTTTACAAATAATCCAAAAATAAAATACATCATTACCAACATCATCACACACTAATTTTCAACATTCAACACCTAATTTTACCTAATTTTCAACATTCAACATTCACATTTTCAACACAAATATTTAACACATTTTTAAATAATTTTTCAACAATAACAAAATTATTTAACAATTATATAAATAAACAAAAATTAAAATTTTCCAAGGGACCGTGGTCTGGAGTCTGGACCCAGCTCCTCCTTTCGATTTTTTATTTTTAAATTTCTTAAATTATTAATAAATATATAAATTATTATTATTAATTTATACACATATACGATTAACAATATACAATGTGAAAGAATTGATAATAATAACATTACAGATATTTAAAATAATGATATTAATAAAATTAACAACATTAATAATTAATAATTGATTATTCATTTATATTGATATTTTGTTTTATTTCAACACTTACCTAATTTCTTTTTTTAAAAAATAAAATAAAAGGAGCGGCCTCATTTAACTTTCCAAGGGGCAGGGTTTCCATTGGAATCCATTTCAACAAAAATGAAAACAAAAGGATTAAAAATCACCAGTTATGAAACGAAAGAAAAACTAATTTGAGTTGGGTTGGACCATTCTCTTTTCTTGGATTGGGCTTTCATACAAATGGGCAAACACTTCTGGCTCAAGATATTAATATTTGAGAGAGATAATTTTCTCATTTTCTTTTTGATCCGTTATAATTTTCAATAATCGATAGCGACAATTTTTTTCCCTAATTTACATCTATACTTATTATTAAGGTAAAAACTTGTGTGAGACGCTCTCACGGATCGTATTTTATGAGACGTGTATCTTATTTAAGTTATCCATGAAAATGCATTATTTTTTATGCTAAGAGTATTACTTTTTTATTGTGAATATCGATAGGGTTGACCCGTCTCACATATAAAGATTCGTGAAACGTAACCGTTTCACCGTAGACCTACTCTACTATTAATAAAGGAAATTATTGAATACTAACCACATGTGGTTGTTTTTTTTTTCTTAATTCCAAAACTGCTCTTTTACACGTTTAATTTTAATACATATTTAATTTTGTACAATATGCTTAATTTTTTTGAACATCCTAACTAGAAATTTTAATCCACCCTTTGAAACAAACATTAGTAATACATGAGACAGAGAATAGAAAAGAAAATGGAATATGTTGATATGAGTGGATAAAAACACAGTAAATTCTATTCGTCTCAAATATATATGTTTGTTTGTTGTATAATATAAATAAATAAAATCATTGGAAAGTGACATCATATTTTATTAATCTCAGTTTATATTTCTTTCAATTTCAATAAAATACAAATAATCCAAACCGACGAAATGATTCTAGGCAGGCCAAAAATTTCACCACTATTTATCTCATTTAATATTTAAATTTTTATTTTTGTAATATGATTGGATAATGTTACTCTTTTATTGATTGTTCTTTTATAGTGAAGTCAATTAATTTTGAGTAATACAGACTTCTGGAGTGTATGATATTTTTTTTTTATTATTGAGAACATGAGGTCGTTGTCGTTCGAGTGATCGGTGATATAATCAAATAAACCATCAAAATTATTACAATAACATGCAAATTACGTAATTACCTCAGTAAATCGTATTAAACAAATCATTTGCAACATGCTCGACCAAAATTATGTAGAACAACACATGATGTTTGGATGGAACCCAATCAAAATTATATATTAATCGAGCAGTACACAAGCTACCTGAGTGCTCGCATAAATTCTATAAACGGGCGCCTGCAAAAGGTGGATATTTTGTTCAAGGAGGTAGCACGCAGCATGATGCACGATAATATTAGTGCTGATATTATTATACTACTTAAGATTAGGCAGTCAACAAGGAGGGCTAAAGACCATTATTATCTGAGGCTGAAACTGAAGGGGCAACTGCCCACTCTCTTCTGCCGACAAATGTATAAAAATTTAAGATTATTAAACATACATTTTTAGCTTTCTTAATTAGATTGTACGAGTTATTTTCCACGATGTGCAGCGCGTGTAGGCAAAGAGGGTGAGGAAAGAAAGGCCGGGCCACAGAGAAAGAGGATACACTGCCCCGCAAATCGTGCGCTTCTCTTTGTTTACGAGAAACGATGCACCGACTCACTGTCCCAATCACGTGCTCACGTGACTCCCTTGATCTTGTTTTGCTCTAACTTAAATATGTCACTGGTTGGATTATTTTAACAAATAGTACTTAGTCACTCAGCATGGGTGTTCAGATTGTGCTCGTTTAAAAAATACATTGGTTTAAGAATCTATTATATCAATATAAAAATTTGGTTAAATTAGTTTGATTTTTATTGCATATTTGAGTTTAAATGAACATATTATTGCGCTAAAGTTTACATCTTTTTATAAGTTAATAAATTTTGTAACTTGTGTAAGTATTTTAAATTATGTTATTTTACTTATAATTATTTTAGTTTAATATCAAATAAATTGTTCATTCAATTTTTATGGAGTGTTGATTTTTTAATATTTTTCAAATTACAATGAGTAGATCTCTTGTGAGACGGTCTCACGAATCTTTATATGTGAGACGCATCAATCCTACCGATATTCACAATAAAAAGTAATAATCTTAGCATAAAAAGTAATATTTTTTCATGGATGACCTAAATAAGATATATGTCTCACAAAATACGACCCGTGAGATCGTCTCATATATTTCTAAAGAGTTAAATACTACTCTCTCAGTTTCATATATTTAGGTAAGTGTGTTTTCACGCAAATACCCTTATTTAAATGAATGTATTAATATGAAAAAAAAAAAATTTGTTGAAAGTAGTTAAAGTATCCAACGATGAGTATAGATTGGCAAAATAATACTAAATTGAAAATAGATTATATGTTTGAGACATGAAAATGAAATATGACATTTATATTTAGAACATCGTACCAACGATTTGCAATTTCTAACAACATCATATTACGACTTGTGTAGAGCTTGATCCAGTGCTACCTATAGGCATGTCTAAGGAGGCTTCCGCCCATGAGTTTATCATATGTTTGGACAATAGATTTACTAAAGAAAATAAAATTCTCAAAACATCTAAGAATTGATTCTTATATTTTTTTACCCTTTGATCTTTAAAAGTTTTGGAAAAATATTGTTTTGTTCAAAATATGACCAACACTTGCGGCGCTGCATCGTCATTCGTCCATGCCGCGTTCCCATCATGCTAACATATTTGTGTTCTTTGTATATCTGGTAGAACACAGGTTGAATTTGCAAAATGCAAAGCATATATATATGAGTTTGAATTGTGAATTTACTTATTTACCCTTTCACTCATCGTTACTTCATTAATGTTTTACTTAATTATCCTTTCACTCACCATTAATTTGAATTGTGGATTTACTTAGTTACCCTTTCACTCATCATTACTTCATTAATGTTTACTTAGTTACCCTTTCACTCACAATTACTTTATTAATGTTTTATTTATTTATTTATTTAAGTGAGATATGAGTTTGAATTGTTAATTTTATTAGTCACTCTTTCTCTTTCATTCACTATTACTTCATTAATGTTTTATTTATTTATTTAGGTGACTTTTCAATTTTTTTATATAAAGATTGATATTGAAAAAAAAAATAACTTTATTTCATTATTTTAGTTGAATCAACGACAAATATTACAAAAAACATTAATATGATATTTTATTTTATTTTTAATTTCATAAACTGTGATATTTAATTAATGTCTTAATACACATATCAAACTTACACTTTTCTACAAGTGTCATTGAAAACATGTCATTGTTATGGTACTTTTCCAATGAAAATGGACATTGAGACCATGTAGATTCTATATGCTCTTTTGTAAAATTTTCTTATATTTTATTTGTCGTATAATTTGATTAGTTTGATTTATTTCAACTAGACAGAGAAATTAATGATAAATTAAAAAGACCGAAAATTACTTTCTACTTTTGTATTAAATTTATTTGATAATCTTTGTAATTTTTTAACGAAGATAATTCTTTTAATAATATGAATTATAGTGATAATTTATTTTCATTCACTATTTTAATTATAATATTTATTCTAAAAAAACATAGAAAGTTAAACAAAATTCTCAAGGGGTTAAAAGTTAGCAAATCTATATATCTATAAATATATGAGTTTGATTTGTGCATTTTCTTAGTTACACTTTTACACACCATTACTTAATTAATGTTTCATTTATTTATTTAGGTGAATTTTTAATTTTCTGATTTAAGGATTGATATGGAGAATGAGAATAACTTTATTTCATTATTTTAGTTGAATTGACGAAAAATATTACAAATACATTAGTATGATACTTTTTTATATTTTTAATTTAATAAATTGTGATATTTAATTAATGCCTCAATATATATATCAAGCTTATACTTTTCTACAAGTGTTATAAAAACCATGCGAGAAAATGTCATTTTTCTTATGGGTTTTTTCCAATGAAAATGGACATTGAGAGCATGCAGATTCTATATGCTCTTTTGCAAATTTTTCTAATATTTTATTTGCAATATAATTTAATTTTTTTGAGTTATTTCAAGTTTATTCATAGAAAAAGAAATTAATGAGAAATTAAAAAGAATGAAAATTACTTTATATTTTTGTATTAAATTTATCAGATAATCCTTATAATTTTTTTAACTAAGATAATCCTTATAATAAATATGAATTACAATGCTAATTTATTATCATTTGTTAGAAATTAAATTTTTTATATATGATATTTATAAACTGAATGTTACGTATATGTGTTTTACTACACATATTTATTTGATTGATATTATTTTAAAATTTTATTTAACATAAAATTATTAATCATCAATATTAATTTTCAGATGATCCATTCTGATATAAATTAATTATGTATAATATCTATTCTAAAAAAGAAGAAAGTTAACAAAATTCGCAAGGAGCTAAAAGTTAGCAAAAATAAAATTGATATTTAACTCTTTTTTTTACGATAATTGATATTTAACTTAATAACAAGTTTAGTGGTTTTATTTTAACATCATTATGATAATTTAGTTAATGAAGAGAATTTAATTTGACAATCGCTATATGCACTTCATTTAAATATATTGTGATTTTGGTTTTAGTAATATTCACTATTCTATTAATTATATTTTTATTGTTTTTCCATTGTGAATAATATTTGGATGAAAAATATATTTGTTAATTTGATAGAGCTGTCATTATATTATAATANATAATTTTCAAAAATAATTATATATTTAGTAGACTCAATTGTCAATTTGTCATCTCAACTCGAAAAACAAAAAAACTCTCGTGAAACATACTCTAATTTTATGAGAATTATTTTTAACTCAATTCAAATTTGACGAATATAAAGCGAACCGAAAAAAATTGTACAGCTAATGATGCTAAATTTCTTTGGTTTGTGAATGAGAACGGGGATAAGAGGTGTCCCCACTTCTCTGGCAAGTTGGAAAGTTTACACTCTCCTTTCATCTGAATACCCAAGTGTAAGCAAAGTATACGAATGCGGGAATAATTTATTTATTCCACTCTTGCAAATCTTTTATCTCAAATGTTTCTGAATTAATCTGCTCATAAATAAGATGCTTACTGTGATTTTTGTAAATTATTCAGAGGAAAGCGTAGACAAGGACCTCGAAATCCCCATACAATTCTCAGTCGTACGCACACGCACTCGCATTGCGTGACCCATATAATTGTACCGCCTCTTGTTTTGTATGTAACTTATCGATAATGCAGTAAAAGGTAGAGAACAGAGAAAAGCAGGGAGTAGGAATAACAAGGTAAGGGAGAGAGAGATGGAGGGTATGAATCCACAAACTGTTAACTCACTGCTCTTTCTCTTCGGCTCGTAATTGCGTGGCATTTTCTCGTTTAACTGCGTGCAAAGAAGATAAAACCGAAGGATTATATATACGCAGTTTCTCGGTTGTAAATCTTGGAAACTTGGAAGAAGGGGAAAAATAGAAAAGCAAGAAAGAGGGAAAATGGTGGGCTCGGGAGCAACAGACAGGAGCAAAGACGCAGTAGGAATGATGGCCCTTCATGAGGCCCTCCGAAGCGTCTGCCTCAACACAGACTGGACGTACTCTGTTTTCTGGACCATTCGCCCTCGCCCGTATTTGTTTCTTGTCTCACTCTCTGTTGTTAGAACCTTAATTTTTTTAACGTCAACTTGTGTGTGGAGTTTGTTGATGTAAGTTTATATGTAATCCCCCCCCAATTTCTTGATGTGGACGATGAATCTCATGTGGGTTTCTTGCGTTTATTCCAGGAGAGTCAGAGGTGGCAGTGGTTGCAAAGTGGGAGACGATAGTGGTAGCTTGTGAGTACATGCTCATGGGTCTCCATGATTAATGAGCTTAATTACTTAATTTACTTTCATCGCTCAAACTCAAATGAAACTGGCCAACTGGGGAGCTTAGATAAAAGATTTTGTGTGGGGATTTTTTTTTTCTTGCTGATATTCAAGTAACCTATGGAGTGTATTTGAGGTGCCTTCAAGTTCATTTTCTTGTCTTTTTTATATTTCTTTTTGTTTCTTTGTGCAGGATGTTGATGTGGGAAGATGGCTTCTGCAGAGGCAGAATTCCAGACTGTTTGGATGAAATGGATGTGGAGGATCCTGTCAGGAAATCCTTCAGCAAAATGTCCATTCAATTATATAATTATGGAGAAGGGTGGGTACTTGGTAGGTGCATTTGTTTTAGAGTTAGGATGGGATATTTTTCGGCCTCACTCTCTCTTAAATTTTGACCCCAAATGAGTGGAGTTCTGATTAGGAACAAAGTGCACATATTTACAAAAAAAAAATCACTTTTTATATATTTTATATGTATGTGTTTTTGTTTAATGAGCATATTTTTGATTAGGGGAAAATGGGTTGCAGGTTGATGGGCAAAGTGGCTTCTGATAAGTGTCATAAATGGGTTTTCAAGGAGCCAACAGAGTGTGAACCAAATATCTCCAACTACTGGCAGAGTTCATTTGACGCTGTATGTTTTTACATCGAAGAAATTTGTTATTTATTTATTTTTTGAATAAGTTGCAGAGTTGTTAGTTATGTTGATCCACTTTCCGAGTAATAAATGCTTTTGTACCCATTCTTGGCAGTAGTTTGACCGTAGGAAAACGAAATTTCACTGCCCCAATTATTGGAATGGTAAAATTATTGAAAATTGTTTGATTGGTTGATCGATTAATGAATGAATCTCCCACCTTTGTATTATTAAATGCAGTTACCTCCTGAATGGACTGATCAGTTTGAGTCAGGGATTGAGGTCAGATTATATTTAGTTATACTCTTGGTTTCTTTTTTTTCATTGTTGAGAAACTTTGATATTTTAGCAGACCATAGCTGTTATTCAAGCTGGACATGGTCTATTGCAGCTTGGTTCTTGCAAGATAGTGAGTTTTAATGTGTTGTGTGATATTATGCATTTCAATTAACTATATAAACGTATTAACACTTGATTGATCCCATTCAGATTCCAGAAGACCTTCATTTTGTGCTAAGAATGAGGCACACATTTGAATCCTTAGGGTATCAGTCTGGATTTTATCTATCCCAGCTATTTTCGTCGACCCGTAACGCTTCATCCTCATCCACGGTTCCTCTAAAACAGCCATCTTTACCTATTGGACCACCGTCTCCCTTGTTTAACTGGGGGCCTAGAACTGCAATACCACCATTACTGGCATCTCCAAGTTTCCAAAACTCGGCTAGACTCGGTATTCCACCATCGAAAAATGAAGCACACATGTTCTTGAACCCTCATTCATCTGATACCCGGATGGGAGATATGATTGGAGATCACGAAAATGACCTCAAATGGCCTAATGGCTTGACTTTTTTTAACGCGCTTACTGGAAGAACCGATGAAGCGAAGCTCTTGTTCGATCCAAATTCTGATCATTTGAATTTGCATAACAATGATTCTGGAAGTGCTAGTGAATTCTTGAGTTTGGATGGACATCCTAAGATGGAGGGCAAGTTCAAAAGGAGCTTCACATTGCCTGCAAGAATGTCAGCCTCATCTTCTGCTTCAACTTCTCTCGATCACCATGGACATGATACCGGGGAGTATAGGCACGAACCAGGGATGTTCTCTGATGTTATGGAAACTTTCTTGGAGTAATCACTACGGAGTATGGATTGTGGTGTAGTTTGATGCTTGCTTTATTTGTATTAGTACTTTTTATAGTTTTGTACTTATTTGTTCTCTCAATACTTGGGCAATCTTTGCTGTATGGAGTCTATGGACTTTAAATTGCCGATGAAAATTAGCTATATATCGAAAGAGGGGATGATGTTAAATGAGAAAAAAAATAAGGAATGTAAAGTTTCTTGTTTTGTCAATCATCATTTATCACTTATCAGCAACATGACCCACTAATAAAATAATTAACACACGTATTTAACTCAATATTTTACATATGGTATCGTCGAGTGAATCTCGATCTTTGAATATTTTCAGAATTTCAGCATTCATAGTTTAACCAGAGGCATGCATGTGTTGATTCAATTGTTGTCAGATTGTCATGCTATTTTATTATTGTTTTTTGGATTTGTGGCTAGTTTCTGTGTGCGCCTAAGTAAATGGAAAATTGTATTGGGATTTGGATTGTGTAATTATATTTGAATGGGAGATGCCCACATATAATGTGGGATTTTAATTTATAGCTCATAATTTTGTTATTTGAAGTTGCATAATAACTTAATCAAGAGATTATTTCGCATGTGACCTTAGCTCAAATCAAAGAAATTAACCGATTAACATTGAAACTATTTCAAAAATATCCGCGATCGAATAAATGTATCCTATCAGGAGTCAGGACCTATGTGTCTCGAACGTTGAATCCGTCTGGGCCACAATTGGCCAGCTAGGCCAACCTACCATTTTTTGGGTTTCTTTTACTCCAATAATTTGTTTAAATCAATATTTTATTTTAAAAAATTAATAATTCTTAATCATAGATGATTTTTTGTTCACAATGTGTTTTCTTAAACATTTTAGTTGGACTTGCATCGATCGAGATTTACTTTTGGATGTTTTATGACCGCTGATTCTTCTTTGACTTGGATTTGAGGAAAACATTGCTTTTATTTCCTAAAATCCTGCAAGGAAAGTGTCGATGTTGTATATTTTTCCAGATTCTACGCCTCTTTTATAATTTAATTTTACTAGCAATAGTGAAACTAATGGGGTTCAAAAACTAAAACTGGCCAAGTATATATACCGTGTATCACGTTTGTCATCTATATGATCCAATTGTCCCATCCATCTAGAAATACAATTTGAATGTGGATTTCTATTTATTGGCAAAAAAATTATTTTGGGAAAATAATTGTATATGTGGTTGAAAGTCGCGAGAAAATGAAAGATCGAGAGTTATATATTCTAGATATATATTGCTCCAAAAGGTTAAATCGCTCACCTTAGGCGCCCCTGATCACCCTCGGCCCGACAGGAATGTGAGAGGAGGTAAATCATGGTGACTCAGCCAACCAACAGCAGCTAGACCTTGTGCTACGTCGCGCACAAGGAGCTCCCCACATTGGAAGGAATTTAACTCCCACAATGCCGCTTGCGAGACTCGATTTCTGGTTATTGCTCCAAGATTCACTGCTGTTGACCAACTGAGCTAAGCCCATACGGGCTATTCTAGATATATATGGAATCATGACAAGAATGGTTATTAAATTATGAAAATTTTGAAATTGTATATATGTAGAGAATATCTTTGACTATAATATCATTAATTAATGGAGTATTTCTGTGAAATGATAAAAAATTTTAAGTAAAAAGAATTATAATTTTGTTGGGATATGTGATACGGCTAAAAATTTACGTGGAGAAAAAAGGTAAAAATAGATTATTATATCTGCTTTTATTTTGAAAGATGAGAAATCAGCGCTGGAAAATCAAAACAAAGGTTGCATGTCTCTTAATGCTAGGAAAGTAACACTTAATTTAGCTACACCTCCAAATTTCTTGGCAAAACATCCCCAGTTTGAGATGTCGGCTTGATTGCATGGCATTCTTTACATGCGGAAACGAACGACTTCAAAACCCTTTTGCCAAACCACGGCCTCACCCCGCCATGATCGTCGTCGGCCCTTTTCGACTTCCGGGATTCCTTTTGTTCAAGAACATAGTCAACTTTTCTTGACCTTGATCCCTGGTGCTTTAACACAGGAGCCGCCGAGATGAATTGCCATTTCTGGGAAGATCCAAATTGCTCATGAGTATTCAAACCCGGCCTAACATGATTATTCCTTTGTTTTTTGGCCATATTCGATACTTTTCTGTATTCGGGATTGGACTGATCAATACTGGTGCTGGTTCTTGCGCTGCTGCAGTTACTGCTCCTGCTGTTCGTGCTGTTGCTGCGTGAAGACATCAAAGAATCCTTACTTCCGGTGCTGCTTGTCCGGCTCGTGGATCTTGAATACGAAAAGTTGTGGTTATTTGATGTTTGAATCGGAAAAACATGAGGTAGAAGTCTCCCATTAAAGAACAGATGATCGGCAGGAGAATTTGGGGAAGCAGGCGTCGTCACACAACCGAATTCGAACTGATCAGAAACGTTGCCCTTGCCCGGAATCATAACCGGGAACGAAAACTTGTCATCCGGTGAAATGGCATAATTAATCCGGCGATTCTCCATGAAATTCTATGCAGATAAATGAATGTTTTTGATGATTTTGGTGTGTGACAAATTAAGATTGATGGTTCATGATTTATATGTAACTCGATCTTACAAAGTTGATGATATATATAATATAAAAATAAAAGTTGTGAGGGTTAATGGCTCTTTTTGCTTCAAAGGGGACCCCAAGTATGGTAAGCTTTGGTGGTGCACATAATGGGGGTACGTGTAATTTAATTTGTTTGCTAAAGTATTATATATATTTTTGGTAAAGTAAAATCAGAGATGATACACGGAGCGTGCGGCTCATAATTATGTCTTTAATAACAGATCATATAAGTTTTCAAATCTTTGCTTTAATTCAATGATATATAATATAATATTTTTATTGTGTGAAATCTTTCTTGTATGTTAGCAGTAATTTGTACCAAAAATGCGTGCAATCTCACCAATTTCAGGTTAAAAAAAATCTCATCGCTCGTGCATTATTATGCAATGTCATAATTTTTTAAACAAAAAAGAAAGAAAGAAAGAAAGAAAGGATGTACGTCCTTGATTTAGGGGGGAAAAGTCATATAAACAATGTAAAGCAGTTTTAAACTAAAATAATTTTGAAGGATACAAAAAATATTATGGTTCGTGCGCACACACACATATATATACATGTGTGTGTATATGCATATATTTTCCTGTGCAATATTTTTCATTATCAACCAAGTCTGATGATATCTAAGCTCTTCAATATTATTTACTAGTAAAATATGCACACGCGTTGCATGTGTTATTATTATTTTTAATTTGATCAAATAATATTAAACAATTAACACGAAATTATTTTCAATTTAGAAGAGTGGTTCAATTTAAAAGAGAAGTTTTGTTTAGATTTTTTTCTATGTAAAATATGGAGTGATTTGAGGTGGTTTTTAGTAGGATAAGAAGGGTAATTATGAACTTCAATATCTTGGTGTCCTCTGAGTTAGTTACTCTAAAGATCTCACACTTAATAATATAGTATAGAAATATAGATATAGTATAGATGAAAGACTTAAACACGATAATTTCTTAAAGCTAACTCAAATTTTTGGCTTTTGCTTTTGGTTTTCTCATGATTCTTTCGAAATAATTTTTGAATCCAAACAAAATCTGAAAATTTTAATAGGAAAAAATGTAATTTCAGTCTTATATATTTTTTTTTGTGATTTTAGTCATATATATTGTCCAGTTAAAATCTAAGTCATGCACATTTCAATTTTTGACAATTTTAATATTTTTTAGCGGAAGTGACGATACGATACTATACACATCATTGTCATATTGGAGCCACGTAACTGTAACATAAGTTCCAAATCGGAAAAAAAGATTAATATTGCAAAAACAACAAATATAACACACAATACTGAAATTTAATATTATAGATAATCAAAATTAAATAAAGTCAAATGTACAAAACCAATATTGAAAAGTATAATATGTACATATAAACTACTGTATATTAAAACTCATACCACCTTTACCAAAATAAAATTTTGATGTATATAAATGTCTATATTATAACTTATGTCACCTTTATCAATCGAGTGAAGTGGGAACCTAAAGAATATTGAAGGAAAATTATTATAAATGGTGTATCGAAGATATGTCAACCCAAGTGTAAACTAAGACCAAGTAATGATGGATTAAACTCATCTTCCTTAAATGTGGAAGCCCAAAGGGAAAGTGGGTGCTGCGTATTTTAGTTAGAAAGCCAGAGGGGTAATAGTTCTTTCAATTAAGAATTGGATCACATGCTTTTTTTGTTAATCCTTAACCAAACATCGCGACTCCTCTTGTCTCCCCTCACGGAGTTCCCTTTGGGTCCATGTACGTTAATGAACATTACATAAAATTTGGTCTCTTTTTCTACTACTTGGTTCGTCTATTGATTTATTTCATCCCTAGGTGTTACATTGTCACGTTTCTAGGCTACTTTTGAGTTCCACTATATAAATTTTATACATTCATGCGTAGATAATTAATCTAATGAAAAATGTTCTTTAGACATGATGAATTTGATTTGAGAAAGAATTTGATGGATGAATTTCAAACGACACCGATTTTTAGTGTAATTAAAATCCACTATAATTATTATTGAAATTTTATAATTTGGTATGTAGTGGATTTGAATTTCATTTGATTTTTGTCAAAGTTATGTAACTTTTCTTTATTTGACATGAAACAAATTTGAGGGGGGAAAAACCTTTATGACATATCTTTAGAGTGAGTATTTTCATAGTAAATCAAGGAGGATATGTTGCGATTGTTACTTCATCTGGAAAATTTTTGAAAGATGTTAATTTTTTGGATGCATGTGTATTAATTTTTCCGTATAATGGAACTTGAAATATGTATTAGGTGCGCTATTTTTTTTTTTAAACTACATATTCCTTCATTGATTTTTTTTTTGTGTGTACATAAAAAAACTAGATAATAAAATCAATCTTTTAATACACTTGGATCGGACCAAAATCCGTCCCAAATATTCTGGACCTGTTAGAACGTTGAAGCCAACATTTTTGAACCTAGTATTCAAATTGGCCCAACGAGCAGACTAAAATCTAAATTCGGGTCTATGGAACGCAGAGTTTTGGCAACTTCGATCACTCCTAGGTTCTAACCGGATTGACCGTGGTGGATTTGTCTAGTGGTTGTTGGTTCACCATGGCTTACGTACGGAGCGTTGGGGTGGTGGGAGGCGGCCAAATGGGCTCCGGAATAGCCCAACTGGCTGCCGTGCACGGGCTTGAAGTATGGCTTCACGATTCCGATGCCGGTGTTCTCACTAGAGCCCACCAATCAATCTCTTCCAGGATTCAACGCCTCGTCTCCAAGAAGAACCTCTCTAAGGTCCCCATTTATTCTTAATTGCTATGCACCGTTTGCGAATGCCCCCTTATGCATGGGGATTTCTGAATGGTGATTAACCATGGGTTGGTGATTATCAGCTTAACTTGTAGAATTTTCTTTTTCCCGCTAGAAATATTGGAACATGGTTGTTTGGTATTTTAATGGTTGCATTGGTTCTTTATAAAATTTGTGGCGGATTTGATCGTGGTGAATGCCTTGATTGTGCACGATAATTTTGTACATTTTTTTACTCTTGCTGATTTTATGCGGTTTATTGAGGTTGTAACTCCATTTTCTAACAGGAAAGAGGTGTTGAAGCTATAAGAAATTTGAGTTGTACTTCAGCTTTGGAGGATTTCTGTTCTGTAGATATTGTGATCGAGGCCATTGTGGAGTCTGAGGAGGTTAAGAAGAATTTATTCACCCAATTGGATAAGATTGTTAAAGGTTCTGCAATCTTGGCGACTAACACTAGCTCTATTTCTATTACCCGTCTAGGGTCTGCAACCAACCGCCCCAGCCAGGTTTCATGCTCTACTTGACATCGATGCATTCCTTAACGAATACTTTATGATGCACTTAAAGCTTGTGGATTGCACCATATAAAATATGTCACAATTGAATTGATTTCTCGCACTTAAAGTTGGTGGATTGCACCATATAATATATGTCGAAAAGATTTTTGAGATTCTCAACCAAACATAGAATCTTGCTGCAGCCGTTTTTGCTGTTAATCTACCTTGATAAAAATGTCGCAATTGAATTGATTTCTCGCGACAATAAATATTGAAATCCTACGGTGACATTGTGAAAAAGATTAGAATGATTAAGTAGAACGTGCAAGAATTTCAGAGCTAAGTGAAAGACGGTGTTAGCTGTCTATCTTAAACTTTATGAAGGACCCTGAAAAAGTTATTTTGAAATTATAGGATCATAGCAACCATATTGAGGCTATGAAATAGAATTGGAAAAAGAGCAATGGACTGATTTCCTACCTCTCAACATCTATTTTTATATATGTTCTTTGTGCATTGACAACTGACCTGTGTTCTAGTACTTGGCCAAATGTCCACACCGCTTTTCCAAAATGAAAAGCATGTGATTGTTTCGACTCCAATGAAAGCCTATTTAATGTTTCTGCTAATCACATTGTAACTTCCACATGATACTTGGTTGTATTTTCCAACACTTACTTAAAGATTTTAGAATTTGTTACGTAAGTATGTTTGGTGATTATCTGCAATGCTTTACCATTCATGAACTTGATACCCATTTGACCCTTCGCAATTTGCAATTCTAGTGATGCTTTGGAATTATCTTTTCATTATTTAATTTTTTAACTTTGGTATACTGTATGCAAGTACCATTGAAGTCACTTGTTTTTTTTTTTAACTGCAGGTGATAGGAATGCATTTTATGAATCCTCCACCTGTTATGAATTTGGTTGAGATTATAAGAGGAGCCAACACATCAGATAAAACTTTTAATACCACCAAAGTCTTGGCAGAGAGGTGTAAAGAAGTACTCGAGCTTTATCATTGCTAGTATATAACCATCACTTTTTCTCCCTTGTCAACTTTTCTCTCTCGTTTATGTTTATCACTCAATAGACATTAAGGAGCAAATATAATATCTTGATTCTTAAACCATTGAACCTATTGAGTTCTGCTGCATCCCATCTGGTTTTAACAATTAGAGTGAACATCAAATAAATTTCAAGGGGGTTTTAGAGTCTGAATGCTATATTTTGTGCCATGGCATTTGTTTCCGTGTCTCAGAAAGTCGGAATTCCTTCACAATTGACTTAAGTCAGTCTAGTCTTGGCATGAATAAGCTGTTATGACATATGAGAATAATAATATACGGCCTTACACTACTTTACCCTGCATCAAGCGTTTTAGTGCTCCACGTATCTTTACATTCCGCAATTGCTTCAGAGTCCTGTATTTTGCAGGTTTGGTAAGACGATTATTTGTTCTCGAGATTTCTCTGGCTTTGTGGTTAATCGAATTTTAATGCCAATGATCAACGAAGCGTTTCGTGCGCTATACACTGGAGTGGCATCGAAAGAAGACATAGATGCAGGAATGAGGCTGGGAACAAACCATCCAATGGGACCTCTCGAACTCGCTGATCACATTGGACTTGATGTTTGCTTGTCAATAATGAAAGTCCTCCATACCGGGCTTGGGGACAGTAAGTATTCCCCATGCCCTCTCCTTGTGCAGTATGTTGATGCTGGTCGTCTCGGGAAAAAAAAGGGCAGCGGTGTATATGAATACAGTAACACGCCCGAGGAAATAAAGCCATCAGCTCGACTTTGAACACCTAGCAGCTTAAATATATGTTGTGTAATAATTCTTTAGAAATCAAAGATTTTTATTCCTCTGATGTCTATCATTCTGAGCATATGTTATTTCACAAATGCAATAAAAGTAGGAACTATTACGCGTCGATAACTCCTCGTCTGTAACTTTCCTTGCTCATGTGATGATGATCCGTTAACTCTTGCGTAGCTTGGATGTTCCTTGTGAGATATCTGAACATGTCTGGTGGAACAAGATTTTTGTATAATCATGAATCCATACAAATAATACCATCTTAAGTGTAATATGAATATATATCGAATGACGTCCATATAATTCTTTTCTACTCTACCTTTTCATTCTATCAGTAGTCTGTCATTTTGTGAGGACATGGGGAGTGCAAACTGCAAAGTGGTCACCATTAGAGTTTACAAATTTGCTCAAGTATAAGATTTGAAAGCAACCCTCAATAGAAACTGCTTAGATTTAATTGCGTCTTTAAATAAGATTTACTTCTTGAAAGAAACTTGCTACTTCCTAGCTATAGATTTCTTAAAATGAAATAAAGTGACGATCTTATAGTTCACGTGATATCAAATCTTGAGTTTTATACAAGTCATCGAGTATAATTTTTACAAAATTATAGATAAAAAAAACTAAATAAAGCATTTAATATGAACAGAGTCATTGACAATTCAGTCCTTTAATAGTGCCTGCCACCCTAGGAATCTTGAAACTCAAGACAAATAAAATCAAAGCATACATACAACCTATTCAAGAACAAAATAATGCCTCACTTAAGGTCTACGAAAATATAAAGTTCCAATATTAAAATTTGATTGGCCATCCCACCTTCCTGTTTGATGTATTCTTCTTGGGTAGAGTTGGTATTTGATAGTGATTTTTTTGGAATCCAATGATGAAAAGATATATTATTATAATATATATTTATCTTTTTTGCATGTACATGTGACATTATTATTATTTTCCTTGTAAATAAAAAGTAGACAGCAAAGGAAATAAAAAGGCAAAGCCAAAGGTGCCATCTTTTCTAGCAATGGTACACATTTAAATTAGTTGTCAGGAATTGTTGATGCACAGAGACAGGCAGGCATAAAGGGTTGAAGTTCTTATTCCAGTGTCCTTGCTGTTCTTGTTTCTGCTTCATGAAGCCAAAGAAAAGCAAGCCAAAGGAGAAAGAAACCAAGCCAGAGTGATGGATTCGTGATTCCCTGCAGATGGGATTTATAATTATAAAGTAATAATATTATTCATGTTTTCTTTCTGTTTAATTATGTATGCCATAATTTATGATGGCAATTTGGTAAAGATTTATGAACTGAAACCTGAAAGATCTTCACTACAATATGTGGGCTTTTGCTCGTGTTACTGTACGTACTTATAATCTTGGTGCAATTATTGGTGAATTGTTGATTTTCCGTTTTAAGAACTCTGTGTGTTTGTTGCATAAATGATTCAAGCAAAGTCTTGAGATATCAATATCTTTTCTTTACTGTTTTGGTTAGAATATTGAAAACATACAGGCAATTTTCTTAATCAATTTCTTGTTTTTCAAAATATTCATCCATTTTTAAAAGAAAACATGCCCATCAAACTTAAGGATAACATCGGGAATGAGATTGGCTCGGTACAAAGAGTTTTAAAACTTTCAGGTATCCATATTCTTCTCTTCTTGCAGTCTCTCTTTCTTTCTTTCTTTCTTTCTTTCTTCTTATTATTTTTTTCCTTTTTAAATTACATCTGCTTTACTTAAATCAGATTCTTGAAATTATTTTGGCTAACAAGACAAATCAATTTATATGACCTTTTATCAAATCTAATTATCGGCCAAAAAATTCCATCAAATTGTATGCCTCTGCAAGAAGAAATAAGTGTAAATGGTGTTTTTTTAAATATAAATAAAGGGTCGTTTTGATATTGAGTAAAAGGCCAATTGCAAAATATATGGATTCATTCTATTTAGCATTAGTACTCTGCAGTACGAAGTTACTGCCTAGATTATCTCCTAACACTTTGAATAATTTACATGGAAGTTGGGGATTGAGAACTAGTCTCCAACCATTATTTGGATAATCAAACAATTATATCTGTGCATCTGTGATACAATATGTTGGATAAATTAAATGATAAAAGAGAAATGTGAATAAAGTAAGTGGAGATGTCCCACATTGGAAAAGTAGGCATATGAAGTCTACTTAATAAGCTCCAAGTTGAGACAAGGGTTTGGACCTCAAGGCGTACTAGAAGTTTTCAGACGAGGAAAGACCCTGATAGGTTGTGTACTAAACACACGGTCGTCTGACCGGCCGGCTCGGATCTTTTTAGAGAGACTTGCCGGCCTAAGCGGTGTCCTCTTCGCCTTTCAGATTGGTTAGTTTTGGGTTAAGACTTAAGAAGACGCAATTGATTGGGCCGTAAATCAAAATAGGCCTCCAAAAACCCACAATCAATACAACAGAACCACCTGATGAACACGAGTTCTGGAGCCCATATGGAATTATTGCGGTTCACTTACAAGTAGCCCACGAAGTTGCCGGTAACAGTGCTATTCCCTCTTCTTTTTTACCCATTAAGACATCCTTTTATATTCCGAAAGAATAGCTCTCTTGTGAGGCGGTCTCATGAATTTTTATATCTGAGACGAGTCAAGTCTATCGATATTCACAATAAAAAATAATACTCTTAGCATAAAAAGTAATAATTTTTCATGGATGACTCGAATAAGATATCCGTCTCACAAAATACGACCCGTGAGACCGTCTCACACAAGTTTTTTTTGATCCCGAAATACTATTTTAAACTTTTTTTTATTGATAATCTAGTTGACAAGTTGGCCACGAGTGAAATATAAAACAGTTAAATTGGTGGAATACTTCCAAGGAGTGGGATAAAACAGTTAATTGCTGGAATACTTCCAAGGAGTGGGAATAGGTCGCATTAATTTGCTGGCTGCATGAAAATAACCTTTGAATATTTCTTGCCATGCTAATTTATATTAAAAAAAAAAAAAAACACTTTGAAATAAATGCAATTCCTCTCTCAATTAAGTGATTGCACGTTGACTCTATGAAAGTTCGTGTGTGTACATATAAATAAATATCAAATAAATCTAACCATTGAATGTATTTTATTATATAAATCATTTTTCAATCACCACACGCAAACTTTAACTCTTGGTTGGAAGAAATCTTTTGTAAATGTTTTTTCGTACCAATACGTGTTATTAATATAATAAAATTGTGAAATGTTTAAAGAAATTACAACTTATTAATTAGAAATGTTAGAGAGTATAAGTTTTTTTTTATCCGATAAGCAATGTAAATTCTTGTTTCAAAGACAAAAAAAAAAGAAAAAAATTTGACTCGTGGAATGGTTGGTTGTTGGTAGGTTGGGGTTGAATCGATAAAACTTAGGAAGTGGTCTATTTTTGGTGTTCCCTTTTGTTTTGGTCAGAGGAAGTGGTCTAAATAGTTAGACCATCTCCAATTTTGCATCAAAATGATATTTTTTCACACAATTTTGATGCAAAATTGGTACTCCAATGGAGCTGGCCAAAATAGTGCATCCCTCTCCTCGACATCAAATTTGGTGCAGAGGATAGATTTGGCGCAGAGTTTTTTTTTTTAAAAAAATAATATTATTTATTTATATTAACTAAAAATATTTAATTTAAGGTTTGATTTAATGATTTATACATAATATAATAATCAAATACAAATGCAAATTTTAATGCAATAATATAATTTATAAAAATACAAAGATAACAATTGAAATTGTTAATTCTAACACAAATACAAATATAAAATATAACTATTAATATATGTAAAATTATTTTTTTCGTGTAAGATTTTAAATAAATAGATGGAAGTTGTATTTGAATTTGGTGAAGAAATTTAATTAATATATGTAAAATTATTTTTTTCGTTTAAGATTTGAAATAAATAGATGAGAGTTGAAATTGAATTTGGTGAAGAAATTTATAATTATTTTAATGTAAAACTTTATTAAAATAATATTAATGGTTGGAGTTGCGTTGCGAGACTATATGTATCCCAATTATTATTTATTTAGAAGAAAACAAAAGTTCGGGATTCACGTTGGATATGAAACTGGCTCTCCACACAATCTTTCACCAGGATTCAACTGCCCACGTATAATATAAGCAAGTAGAAGAGTGGTGGTGGCTTGGGTAGGTGAAGATGTCATCAAGCTATGGCGCTGACACGGCGGCGACTCCGCTGCTGGAGAAGAATAAAGCGGCGGAAGGATGGCTGAACAAGGTTATTGATGTGGAGGAGGCTAAAGATCAGATCCTCTTCGCGCTGCCGATGATAGTGACTAATGTTTCGTATTACTTCATTCCACTGGTGTCCGTTATGTTCGCCGGCCACCTCGGAGAACTCGAGCTCGCTGGCTCCAATCTGGCCAATTCTTGGGCTGCTGTAACTGGTTACGCTCTCATGGTAATTATCTTCTACCTTTTTTCTCTGTTTTTTTCCTCCGAGTTTAATGAAACGCCTTTATCTTTCCTCAAGTATTTGAAGTGCTTATTTTAAATTTTTTGTTGTGTGATTGTGAAATATAGCTTTGGATATTAATTTTTCGCATATTGAAACATACAACTATCGTTAGAGCGTAACTAAACCACTTTCTTTACTTGGGAACTTGCTTATTTGAAGAAAGATACCGTGATTTTCTTGTTGTAACTAGTGCTGTATCATAGGCCGATTTGATGCATGTTAAAGGGTTTGATTTTTATAACAGCAATGATCCTCAAATTGAGATAAGGATGCAATATGTTGATTATCATGTTTATTCATCTTTTATCTGTTGCTGTCTGACGACAGCCGCAGCCAATTAAGACTTCTCTATTATTGTCCTTGTGCTATGATGTAAGGAGAATTCAATATTCGCCGCAAGAAATGGGATTGTCTTGATAATTATATTGTCTCTCTTCACTTTTACTCTGGGTTTTAAATTCTACTGATTCATGCAATATTAGTGATGCTGAAAGCCATATTTAATGATCCAGTGATGATTTGCATAAAAGCGTTTTAGAACAACAGGAATGCTGAGTTTTATAGGCAACTTTACTGCTTTAACCGGCTGTCTTTTTCTCAAGAAAATTGATTTTAGAATGTGTTGTATCCGAAGTAACCTCGAAAAGGCGATATTTTAAACTTTTTTTTTAATATATCTGGTAAAGTTCAAAACATAAAATAAAGAAAAGGATGGACGTAAAACTACCATCAGACAAATATTGCTCTCATTCTTCTCATTGATCTACTTAGCAAGTGCATGAACTTTTTGCTTCTTGCTCCAGGTTGGCTTGAGTGGTGCACTTGAGACACTGTGTGGACAAGGATACGGTGCAAAACTCTATGGGATGCTAGGGATATATCTACAAGCGTCTTGCATCATAACCATCATCTTCACAATTGCAGTATCCATTCTGTGGTGGTTTTCCAATAGCGTTTTGATTTTCCTACATCAAGATGCTCAAATAGCTGACAAAGCCGGTCTCTATCTGAAGTATCTTATTCCCGGGCTCTTTGCTTATGGGTTTTTGCAAAATATTTTAAGATTTCTTCAGACACAGTGCGTGGTAATGCCGCTCGTCGTGTGTTCGTTGGTCCCTTTAACCCTCCATCTGGGCATCGTCTATGCTTTAGTTAACTGGACCACTCTAGGATATAGGGGAGCTCCTGTAGCAGCTTCAATTTCGTTGTGGATTTCGGTATTTATGTTAAGTTTATATGTGCTCAAGGCGAAGAAATTTGAGAAAACATGGGAAGGTTTTACCCGTGAGTCTTTTTGTCATATCTTTACGAATTTGAAGCTTGCTCTGCCTTCTGCAGCCATGGTTTGGTTAGTAATTCTTACAAGTTGATGTTTTTATAAGATCTGTGCTCGGTTGGATAGAAATTTGAATGGAAATGTTTTTTTTATTCATCTGATTTGAACCAGTCTGGAGTATTGGGCATTTGAGATTCTAGTTTTGCTGGCGGGATTGATGCCAAACTCTGAAATTACTACTTCTCTAATTGCAATGTGGTGAGTTTTCTGCTTCTATGTTTCTCTGAAACTCTACTTCAATCCAGGATTTTACCATGGATTTTGAATAGCCAGTCCTTTTATCTTGTCTACTGAATAAACATCAACGCAAGAATATTTATGCAGTGTGAATACAGAGGCAATCTTGTTTATGGTTGCTTACGGCCTCAGTGCTGCAGCTAGGTAATCACACGAAACATCCTCTTTCAGATTCCTCCATCTTCTCCTGCTGATTAAATGATGTAAATCTTGCCATTTTTCCTTGCAGCACGAGGGTGTCCAACGAGTTAGGAGCAGAAAATCCGGATCGAGCCAAACATGCCATGGTTGTCACCCTTAAACTAACCGTTCTTGTTGTAGTTTGTGTTCTCTTAGCCCTATCTTTTGGCCATAACTTGTGGGCTAGCTCCTTTAGCGACAGCCATGTGATCATCGATGCATTTGCCTCAATGACACCCCTACTCCTTGCATCTGTAACATGCGATTTTATTCAAGGGATCTTATCAGGTTGGTTTGCTCCCAAAAAGTTTACATGCGCGTTTCTTGAAGATTATCTGAAGTTCTTTTTATGTTGATTCAAATATCGCATTAAATTTACAGGAGTAGCAAGAGGATGTGGTTGGCAGCATTTGGCAGTGTTTATTAACTTGGGAACGTTCTATTGCATCGGCATGCCTTGTGCTGCTCTACTCGGTTTCAAGTTGAAACTATATGCTAAGGTAAACTTAAATATATTCTTATCTTATTTATCTTGTATCACAAGCTTAATTAAATTATAAAGATGGTCTTTATATTATTATATATATACACTAATATTATTTTCTTTTATTAATTTTTATTTTTTTGGAAATAGGGTCTGTGGATTGGGTTAGTTTGTGGTTTATCAGTCCAGACGATAGGTCTTCTTCTGCTTTCGAAGTTCTCAAAGTGGACAAGAGTAAATCTATCCCATGCATGATTATCCTCCAAGATTGAAGGAATAAATGCGTAGAAATCTTACCGGGGACAAAGATCAATATTTATGAGTTTTTTTTTATCTATTCAATAAATATAATCACGTCATCAAATTGGTTTTAAACTTGTTATGTCATTACCTAGGTGACTTTGTAAGAACACAATACAAAACACAAGAGTTAATTATCATTATTAATCTAAAAAAAATTAGAATTCTCCTACTTTTTGGAGGCTAATGGAAATTATCGGAAAAATAGTGGATGAACTGGGATGAATATTAAGAACAGTGAAAAAAAGTGTTGGTCGTTTATTTGTTCGAAAAATAAACACATGTTTTTCTTGCTCGTTTTTGTTTAATCGTCAATAAATCGAGGTGGTTTCGATAAATTACCCGGTTCGAACCGGATCTTCTATTGAGCTTATATTCTCATCGGTCTTTCCCCAAGATTTTGCTCTTGTAAGTCATTACATGAATCAAGTTATGTTATAAATTTATAACAATGTTGGCAATGAAGGGATCATTATAAAATATTAAAATAATTAAGGGTTGGCAATTACACGTTTAATTAACGTGTTATTGACATTGGAGTACGTATACGATATCTTTAATCACTACAATAACCCTCGTTTTATTTAATATTAGCGATCATATTGCATGCATATATATAATTGAAATATCAAGAGTATTGCATCACTCAATTGACAAGTATTTTGGTATGATATTCTTATTGAGTTTATAACATAATATTGGTGTTCTCGTTGAGAGTCAGCACAACGAAATGAACGACCTAGAAAAACGTACGGTACCGTTGAATCATAATAAAAATAATAAGCTAGATTAAGGTGAATGATGCATGCACTGAATATTGAAAGGTGAGCGAAAGTCGTCTAGAGTGGGCCGCTGCGACCATCAGCTTCTCAAAAGGACGAAAATGTTACAAATATCTAACACCGCTGCGAGAGGATGCGGGTGGCAGCAATGGGCTGTGTTTATTAACTAGGGAACGTACTACATCATCGGCATGCCTATTGCTGTTCTCCTTGGTTTCAAGTTTGATCTATATGTCAAGGTAATCTATATCCAGCTCGAGCCAAAGGATGGCTATCACAGCTCAAGCTTAACTTAAAGTATTGAATGAGCATGCAGTTCAAATACAAGTAACTCAATTAATTTAAAGTTGGGAGAGGCCATCAAATTCCATTTGTCTAATTGATCAACTTGCTAGTATATGGTTAAATCATAACTATGGCAACGTTGTTTTATTTATTTGATTACATCTTTTTTATGTTTGAAAACTGGGATTGTGGATGGGCTTGGTTTGTGGCTTATCAACCCAGATGCTAGGTCTTCTTTTGCTGTCCAAGTTCTCAAAATGGACAAGACTAGATATATTCCATGAATGACTTAAACTAGATCCGTCCAGGTATATTTGATTTCTTTCAAGATTTAATTTTTATTTATGATGATCTCTTTTTTTTTTTTATAAAGCATTAAAATATGGTTGTGTGTACTGAGTTAGATTTGTTTATTTGATGGGTTAAGTTAAATGGAGAAAATTGATTGAGAAAATGCCATCCAAATTTTTAAAACTCAATTATGTTAAAAGTAAAAATTTACGATAAAAAGTAAAACCACTCAGTTGTGTTTTTCTTCACAAATTGAGAGACCTATTTATAGAATTTTTTTGAAAATAATCCAAAAATAAATATATCATCATACACTAATTTTCAATATTTATAACTCTTATTTTCTAAGCTCAATCTCTTATTTTCAACAAATTATAAATAATCGAGATATGGTTTGTTAAGGCGTTGGATTGCTTTTATGGGGCTAGCTATCAAAGAATTTGTGGGCCATGGAAATTTTTGTCGGGCTCTTGAATCTACAATATTGGGCCGTTCTGAGTCCATTACGACCCATTTCTTTTTAGTTTACTCCACGACTCGTCCTCCGATTTCCCCGACAACGAAAGCCCGCCGTGAGTATGGCCGACGCCGAAGTCGAGGCCGTCCATCAGATATCCCTCTTCGTTAATTCAGGCATTTACCGGTTCGGTGACTCCAACGTGGTTTTCATAGACCCTGTTCGGGTACTGAACCGGTCCTACACGCGGTTTAACGTTTCGCCGTCTGCTTACTACTCCCGCTTCTTTCAGTCCTCGAGTCATTCAACTGTGAACGACGATGTTGCTTCATATTGTTCCAAAAAACGAAAACGCAGCAAAAATTTGAAGAAAAAACTACACGAGCTCAATTCACGGGAACAAATTGCTGATCAACGCCATCAGGTGTGATTTTCGTGCGGGAATTCTGTTCATGTTGAAAGCCTAAAAATTTTACGTTGCTGAATTTTCTTTTCCTTTTTTTCCGATTTATTCAAGGAAGTGAGGCCAGTTTTGGTCAATGCTCATGATACATTGCTTGAAGCGGGTCTGCTGTTGGAAATGATGAGGAATTTGAGGAATGATGGGAGCAGTGGTTTGAAGGGTGATGTAGATCCGAATCCTTCAAACAGTGAGCTTGATTTTGTCAATTTGGGGAGCCTTTGGCAGAAGCAATTTTATGAGATTGTTCTTAATGTTGGTATAGATGGTAATACTGTTGGAAACGGACGTTTGGTTTTACTTGATCCTATTATAGGTTTTAATGATCGATTTCTAATAGTTTTTACACTTAGACCATTCAGTATCTGAAATGTGGGAAAAAACAGTATTCCATATAAATTTGCTGAAAATAAAATCCCATCTTTTATTTGCTAATTAAATTAAATCTTTTATAAAATGCATGTCTTGGTTGTGTGGAATCAGGACATCTTGTGTTATTTTCATAATGTCGAATATAAAGGCTGATGGAATAATGCTATAGGATTACATATGGTAATCAAGAAAAACATATCTTAGTCTCAGCATCAACTGCCGCACAAATGTTTAGATCCAACAAATACTTGGGTTTGGATCAGTTCAAGCTCATCTTAGTCCATTTTCGAGAAGTTTTTGCAAAGAGGGAATCCCAAAGCTGCAATTTTAACTGGTTCCTTCACATTCTGTATTTGATAAAACGTAGATATGAAGAGGGGATAGTTTAAAGCTCTGTTTGTTTGGCTTTTGTCTTTTTTTGTATGTGTGAGCTAGATGTGTCATGTATGATAAAACTAGCAAATTTTTGTATCAGTTCACAGTTTGTTGATTTTTTGCAATTATTGAATAGCAGGGTTTTAAGTTTTTTGCCAGTTTTATATTTTTATGGAGCTGTACTATCCTTCTTATGTGCAGGTGTTGAATCATGTGATAAAAGCATTCATCCAGTATTTGACAACTTTGTTGCCAATGAAGGGAGTAACGAGATGGAGGCTGAAATATTTGACCGCAAGTTTATCTTGCCAAAAAAAAGTTGCTTTTTAATGGTAGGAGGTTGCAACACTTCTCAACTTCTTTTTGGTCCTAATATTTAACTGTGAATAGAAAAGTTAACATTACTGCAAAACATATTTTATTATTTTCACATCTCTCCACGAAGTCATTGCTTCTTACTAAACTTTTTCACCATTTCTCTAAATACTTTATTATCATATTATATTCTCCCAAATTATACCATTTTAAAATAATTTTATCTAGCCATTTCGTTAATGATTCAACACCTGTAGTATCAATTTTATTTTCTCAATCATAACAGAACATACATCTCATTTCTGAAAACTCCTTCAAGATTTCCAAGTTAAAACCAATTATTGCAATAGGTTTCACTCATTCTGTTATCAACATCCAAATGTTCGAGTTTTTTTCCCTGTTGAAGTAGATACTATTTTTTGAATAGTCAGTTTCTTGTTTTAATGATTTTCCTCCAATTTGCTATTCTGACACTCTTAATGCCATAATTCTCTCATGTGGAAGTCGGATGTTGGGCAGATTCAGAACCTTGTTCCAGGTAATTATCTGTTGTGTTCTTGCTCTTGTGCAAAGTGATGTATAATAAGTTTTCTATCATAGCTTTGTTAAAAAGCAAGTGATATTTCTGGGAAGATGCAAAACCACATTTCGTCAATTCCAACATGCGTTCCTGTCTGGGAAATAAGATTTCAACGTGCATGAGTATGCAATTCCAACTTTGGCAGTACTTCATTGTTTTTCTTGTTTTGCAGTAACAGCAAAATTTATTACCTCCTATTAGTTGTCTCCAATTATGCTATAGCAGAATGGGTACATCTACATCCCGTGGTGGATATAAAACATGTGTAATTTTGGAGATCCTTCTGTAGTATCTGAGGAGGTAGATTTAATTTCTGTAAAGTGAAGTTTTTCTGATTTTTTATCCACGAGAATGAGTATTAAATATCGAAGACCTAGTTATAGTTGCTTGGGAATTTTAGAGAGGCATTTCCATTCGAACACATGCGTTTTGTTTTCATGCTATATTTATTACTGTAGAGCTATGAAAACTTGAGTTGAATGCTTCTGAGCAAAGCTGGATTGCTGACCCTGATTTTGTTGCAGCTGAAGCTGACTGTGGCTTTAATTTGATAGTTATCGATCCACCATGGGAGAATAGTAGTGCACATCAGAAACTTAAGTAAGTTAACGATGAAGTTATTAAATCTGCTGAAGCACGAGAAAGTCCTGCACTCCTGCTCAAATTTCTTCTGAATTTATATCTAGCACCCAAAAAATTCGAGGAAGCGAATATAAAGTGTACATAACTTTTTTTCCCATATATCCTTAAATGCGATATTTGGTATTTGAGAGGTCATTACTTCATGAACCAATTTGAATGGACTGTTTTGCTTGTAGGACTGTAGCAGAGGATTGATACAAGATTCTGTATACCTCTTATTTTATGGTTGCTTGAAAAATTCTTTTTCGCTTCGATATCATCCTGATATTCTTCTTCGTTTCAGTTAATTTTATTTTTTCCCATGACTGCAGGTACAAAACTTTGCCTAATCGATATTTTTTATCTATTCCAATTAAAAAACTTACTCATAAAGTTGGAGCTTTGGTGGCTCTATGGGTAACCAATAGGGAGAAATTGCGGACTTTTGTCGAGAATGAATTATTTCCTAAATGGGGTGTTCAGTATGCTGCAACCTTTTTCTGGCTGAAGGTAGCATTAGGGCTGTTGACTGCATCAGCAATTATCAGAAGTCAATTTGTTTTATTGCATTCGTCATGTTTCAATTTGATAGGTGAAAGCAGATGGGTCATTGATTGGTGAACTGGATCTCTTTCATCACAGACCATACGAGTGCCTCCTTCTTGGTTTTAGTCATGGGGAGGTAATTTTCACTATTTAAATCGTATTCTGGTTTTATTAGATGCTCAATATCGACGCCGACCCTACTTCGTACAGGATTCCAATTCTGAACATCTTCTGAGACCAATGCATATACCAAATAATCAAGTATTCATCAGCATTCCAGGAGATTATTCAAGGAAACCCCCAATCGGAGGTATCTTTGTACTCATCTAGCCAAAGAATTTCCACAATTTTGCTTTTGTTTACTTTGCAGATTTCCCGTCGTGGCAAGTGCTATACTGAATCTTTGTGTACATGTTTACCCTGATGATAAATTATACGATAACACCAATGTATCCATATTAATTTTGATGTCACTTGTTTTTATTTTCATCCCGCTGCACCAATAGAGTTGTTGGTGGACTACGTCCCAGGGTGCAAACCTGCTCGCTGCTTAGAACTGTTCTCCAGAGAGATGTTATCGGGCTGGACTTCTTGGGGTAACGAACCCCTCCGTTTTCAAGATTCAAAATTCTTTGTGAGCAGAAGGATAGCAGATGGGTGAATACTAGATGAAATGGTTCCCTGCAGTATAATTTTCTGATCCTGACGTAACTCTTGGAATCCTCGTGGCCATTTCCTGAAGTAACTCTTATCCTAATCCTTCCTGGATTTTTTTTTCTCACACACAGGCACACGTGCAAGCGCACACACAAGCATACTCGAATCCATTACCATCGAGATTGCGGATTTAAGATGCTTATCAACATTCCAAAAACAGCATTAACATATCGGTAAGACGAATATGCTCATACGGAAAACAAATTGAAGTAAAAGCTCTTAAACCTTTATTTCGGCCTAAATAATGTGTGTTTTTTTTTTGCCACAAAAGCAGATATTTATGACATTATCACTTTTTTAATCTTAAGTGTTCATGCACAAAAGGGAAAGAGTGTTTCATCAAATTCATGTTATGCTTTGATTTACGTGTTTGACTTTCCTAATGTTTCCAGCCTGGAGTATTGGGCTTTGGAGATTCTTGTTTTGTTGCGGGAACGATGCCTAACTCTGGAATGATCACGGCGTTGGTGCAATGTGGTGACTCGCTGCTCTCTCTGTATTTCTCTAAAGTCCCTAGTTTTATTCATCATTGTAGAATCAATTTTACCTGAATTATGAAGAAAACAAACTGGTTAAATCTATTTCATGCCTACTGATCGACAAGACCATATTTTTTGTGTCAACTGTAGATACCATCATCTACATGATTCCCCTCAGAGTCTCGGTGCTTCTGCGAGGCAATCAGACATCAAATCGAGTAATTTTTCAATTCATCCATCTTCTCCTTCAGATTAAAGCTTGTAGCTCCAGTCATCTGTGGCACAAGGGAGGGTATGTGATGACACCCCTCTACGTTATGTACACTTAAATGAACCGGAATAATCTCCTGTAAAATATATTTTGGAGTAACTTATTTTCTTTGTAACCTTCGCTCGCTTCAATTCGTAGTTGCTTGGATGACGATCAAAGAGATTTTCTCATTTTTATGCGTAATTTTTTTTTAAAAAATCCAAGTTTTATTGCTAAATTTTGCATCAACTGAATATACTTTATTTATCTTGTAATCTTTGAAAGGTTAATTTTTAAAGTGCATCTGTGCGTGGTACAAAATGATGCATGTCACGTGGCGCAACAGATTATCTAGGCTTGTCCGAAAATGAACTCGCCAGCTCATAAATTGTAACAATCGTCTCGAATCACATCGAATCGTGCAAAATGTTCTGCTTGTCCTGCCGAAGAAGATCAATGGTTATGAATTAACTAATTCGTTAAATAATAATAATAATAATAATTTCACAATTTTTACTCTATAAATTGTCCCGTATTTATGAAGAA
Organism: Primulina huaijiensis; assembly: GCF_012295235.1. Classification (NCBI taxonomy): domain Eukaryota; kingdom Viridiplantae; phylum Streptophyta; class Magnoliopsida; order Lamiales; family Gesneriaceae; genus Primulina; species Primulina huaijiensis. Next base: position 22,497,364 of record NC_133316.1, read on the forward strand.
ACAAAATCTTCTCATTTCTTGCTGCATTTAGATGGTTGGTAATTTTTTAAAATTTTGATATTTAGGTTTAAAATAAATGAATTTTAAATTTCAATATAAATTCATCATGTATGTCTGCTTGGGGGAAAAATATTATCTAAATATTTCAAATTTCATTTTTTTTCTTGAATATTTTGTTTATACTTTAAAATTTTTAAAGCTACACATTGTTTCAAAAAACTAACGAATTTTCGAACATTTTAATTTTTTAAAAAATGCAACCTAAATTAATTTTGAAATTATCCTGCAGGCTCCAACGGGGTTCATACCATTCAAGTGCCAGGTACTCTCCAGTTCAATATTTTGCTTACCGTTTAGTCCATTCATGTACGCCACGTGTTTAACTCCTCTCCTACATGCAACGGTAAACTCTATAGTCTTCGCCTCTATAAAGTCCATTTCCTCCTCACCATTCTCCATCGATCCTTTCAATCAATACCTCTTCGATTCAGTTTAAGAATTCATTCTGTTTCTTTGGAAAAACCCATAAACTCTTGCCCGCCATTGGTTGATTGTCAAGTCATGGCTAGTAATCTGCTTTGTGTTCTCTCTTCTCTTGCGTTGATCTTTGCATGTCTTAATCAATCCTCGCAAGCTTATCAATTCATTGTTGGAGGCAAAGATGGTTGGGTTTTAAACCCTTCTGAAAGCTACAGTCAGTGGGCTGGAAGGAACAGATTCAGTGTTAATGACACTCTCTGTAAGTTATCGAAATCTGATTAGATTTTCAGTGGTTACGAGCATATTTATTCGTTTAAATGATTGTTTCTTGTTTTTTGTCTTCTATATCTGCAGTGTTCAGGTATCAGAAAGGATCGGATTCGGTGCTGGTGGTGAACCAAGGTGATTATGACAACTGCAACAGCGGAAATCCGATACTGAAAATGGACGATGGAAATTCAGTCTTCAAATTTGATCGATCCGGGCCTTTCTACTTCATCACCGGAACCAAAGAGAACTGCGACAAAGGCCAGAAGCTAGTTACAGTCGTCTTGGCCGTTAGGAGCCCCCCAACACCGACAAACGCCGCCCCGCCAACACCAAACGGATCATCAAGTCCACCGGTCATCTCACCATCGTCTCCACCGTCTGAGACGTCTCCTTCCCCATCTGCATCACCTAATCAGTCACCTACACCGGCAAACCAAGTCTCCGGCCCCTCACCTTCAGCTTCATCCCCGGAGGCAAACCTGTTGCCACCTTCAACCACGACACCGGGATCTCCGGGTACTACTGTTCCGGGGACAGGGAACACTCCGGCTGGCGGTAATACACCCCCGGGTCCCGGTTCATTTGCGGCCCCGGCGTACAGTCCGAAAGTTGTCTTGGTGCTGGCCGTTTCAGTTGTGCTGAGTTTTAGCTTGGGTGGCTTTGTAATGTCACCTTGATTGTTTTTTTGTTCGTCTTCGAATTTCTAAGTCTTTTGATTTAATTTGATTTAATTTGAATAAAAGTAAATTGGGTGGCGTTCTTTTGTTATGCTTGTAATTTATTATTGGTGGTTGATTTGGAATTCAATTGGGATATTTATTTCCTATGTCATTATTGTATTTTCATAAAAAAATAATAATTGTTGCTCCATTCAAATGCTTCCCATTGTCTAAAAACTAAATACGAGGCAGTTCCATGTGGAAATCATTCATGAATTTATTTATGATACATAATTTTTTATTTCGAAAACTCGCAGTTACTTTCTTTTGTATATAACACAGTAGTATATAAATCACTGACATGTAAATTATACAGAGCAAATCTATATAATAGCTCAAAGTTGGAATGCTGTTTGTATTTATTATTTCAATTGCTTGCATCCACGTATTAACACTTCATTTATCCATCTTTCCTTGAAGAATATGTTTACAAAATATAGTTTTTTGATTGAGATACTTATAGGCGAGTCATATTAATGAGATAATAATACATGCGCTGGGCGCTACCCTAAGGAATGTTTTTATGTTCATCTACACGTGTGGAGTCCATAGAAAAAACAATGGATAGAATAATAATGAATTATTAGATATCAAGACCGTATTTGAATAAAAATAATATCAATTTGAATATTTTTTTTGTTATAATCGATCAAGAATAATAATGAATTATTAGATATCAAGACCGTATTTGAATAAAAATAATATCAATTTGAATATTTTTTTGATGAAGAAATATATAGAGTTTCAACAAATTGAATATGTCACGATGTTTTGAGAAACTGAAATTTGTTTTCAAATACTTATATTTTCTTTAAGATTTTGTTAATTATATCGGTAATAATTGTATCAATAGAAAGAAATTTATCGAAGTTAAAGTTAATATACACTTATTTTTTATTAAATTGTCGATTGACAAAAATTATCCGACAACTGGATTATACATATTTGATAAATATTTTTCTCTCTAAAACAATTGTTTATAGTTAATTTTTGTTTCACACGCTAAAATAATGCACAATTGAAGATGATCCAAGGGCTAAATAATTTGGTGATACGAGTATGTACAGTTGTGGGTGCATAGGCTATACCATTTCAATGAAAAAAAAAACTATCACGAGATTGCTTAATGACTCAAATTTGTGAGGCGATCTCTTATCTGATTTGACCCGATTTATGAAAAATATTGTTTTAATAAAAAAATATTATTTTTTATTATAGATATATATCAAATCGATCTGTCTTACTAAAATAAATATATGAGATCATATATTACATAAGAAATGGTAAAGAGACTCACATTTTATACATTGTTTTCTTGCGCGGACATGTGAGAATCACAAATCGAAATTTTAATTAAGCCACTATCCCACTCCAATTTCAATACACAATAAGGCACGAGGTCGGAATTTTAATGGTTATTCTATAAATTAACTATGACAAAAACCAAATGATAATTTTTTTTAAAAAAAACTATTTTATTTAATTTAAAATTTTAATGCAAATTGAAGGTTTTATTATAAAATATTGTTTCACGAATAACACGACGTAAAGTATCGTAATTCATGCTATAGCTTCGAAATTTCTTCTGCTGATTTCCTATTTTTTTGTAATTTAATTTATTATCGATTTTTCCTTATTCCATCTGTCTTCCCTTTCTTGCCTGGTTTTGTTGAACCAATTATTCATTTACACGAGTGTAGACGTGTAAGCAAATTAGTATATATTTAACACGGAGTAATTTATTTAATGGTTTAATAATACTTTGTTTTAATTACTCAATTAAGAAACATAATTCAACTCTATTATATTATACTTTGTTTTGTTGAAATAATTTGTGAAACTTCCAAGTTGAAATTTCTTGATTCCTATTTTACTTATTTTAAAATTAAAATTTTAATTATTTCGAAATCTTCTCAAAAATATTTATTATAATAGCATGTTAAGTTAATTTTTTGGGTACTAAATACATTTGAAGATGTCATTTTCTTAAATAAATAGTCGACCAAAGTTAAAAAAACAAAATACCACCTATATTTTTTTTCTTGGATTTATAGTTCTATAAATCTCCCTATGCTTCAATCACTTTGAATATTAAAAGATAATCTTATCTTGGATTTGCAGTATAATGATTGATTAAAAAATATTATCGAGTTTAATAATTGTGATGATGAAAACTACATTTTATTTTTCTTTTTTTTTTTGGGAGTAAACGTGTTATCCCAAATAATTTGACAAAATTCAAGTCGGCAATTAGACGATAGGCACCTCAACATTAGAAAATAAGAATTGTATTTTACTAATTATGATTTTTAAATCAATTATTTTAAAGTAGTTTTGAGAAGCAAGATATCAATAGGCGTTTAACCTTCCGTATTTTTTAAAATAGAAGCTCATATAACCTCAAGTTTGTAATTGTAAAATAGATACTAAATTTAACGTGACTAATATTCAATAAGATAAACATATATTTAAAACAATTAAAGACATGATATTTAATTATTAAGAAGTGGAGTACTAATTTTTTTTAAAAAAATAAAATATTCGTCGGGTGCTAAGAAAACCCCAACATCAATCTGAAATTAACAAAATTCGGTCCTTCTCTAAATTTTTTAAAACTACAGATTAATTGGGTCGGCAGGATACCTAATACCAAAAGAATGTTCACCCCTAATGCTAACATAATCTAAGAGCCTTCCGATCCGTCTACGGAGAAAATTCCATATTGTCAAGGATGCGTATCGCGAGCCTAAAACTAATAAAATTGTACTTGGCTAATTGTCAAAACTTAGATCATGAAAATCTGTATCTATAGACAGTGAATTCAACGCCTATTGATATTTTACTAGGAATTTATTCAATTTTTAGGGGATTTGTATGCAATTTTTTCGAGAGAAACTACATGTTAAGACAGATTTCATTCTGTTTTTTTTTTTTTTTAAATGTGACAAGCCTCAATTTTTTTTTTATTATGATATACATTGTAACACACATAAAATCGGGTGGGGACCAATGTTACCCGACCCGAATGCCCACCCCTAAATTATAAGAGGTTGGGAGTTAATATAAAAGACGTGGGCCTTATAATAAATATGAACCTTCTTTATCAAGAAAGCCCAAGATGAAATAGGCTTGTCTGGTCCCCAAATGTTGACCCAATTATTAGAAAATAGACCATGTTATTTTTCGCGAGTCTAATTTTAATTTAATCAGTCGCTATCCAAGTATAAAAATAAACACAAAATTAGTTGTTTTTGAAGTACAATTTGACTCAAATTTTATAGTTATTTGATTGTGTTTATAAATAGCATTTCTTGGTCCAATCCAATCACCAATACGAAAACCGAAGACAAAATAAGAAAATTGGGACCAATTAAAAATTTTTGAAAATAAAATTTGTATTTTCTTTCTTAAAAGAAATAAGATTTCTAAATTTAAAGAGATTGTCATTCAATTGACTCGTGAAGTACAGAATAAGTGAATACGAATTTGAATTTGATACTACATCAACAACTATGGTTTGATTATGGATTGATGTGACATTTAGTAATGAATCGTGAAGGTGGAAATGTCGACTTGGAATTCAGCAATGGGACGATGAAAGTCGTTTCCTTTTTCTCTTTGTAATCATAGAACAGAAGAGAGATAAGAATGAAAGATGAAATTGTACAAATGGAGAATGATCCCTACCTTGAATAAAATTTTCGAATTCAAGAATATTTTCGCTTACGAAGAGGAACCCGATACTCGCGGTGAGGTCACTGGAAAAAGAGGTAGAAGCTGAGGCTCGGCGTTGCCGGGGGCCGTCCTCGGCGACGGGTGAAAGTAGAATTTCTTCTCAGATATTGCCTTTTCCTCTTCCAACGAATTCTCGATCGAGGACGGTGAGGCTCTGCTCAGGTTATCCTCGTTCAATGGCGTCGCCGGGCTGAGAACCAGCGCCGGAAAGTGAAGGATACTCGGGGATAAAATCTCGGGTTTCCTCGGCGAAAAGTTGGAGTTTTGAGAGAAACCCGACATCAGTGTGTTGATCATGAGCCCGTTCTTCAGGCTGTTTCTGCGCTCGTAGAGCTTAAAGCCTTGCTTCTTCTGAACGGTGCTTCTGATAGGCGGTATGCTGCTGTTGCTGACGCCACCGCCTCGGGGGGCGGCAGCGGTCGAAGTTGGATCTTTTTTGGATGCTTGTTTAGCTGTTTCCGAGGAACCAGTGAGCATCTGCACGACCTGTTTGAAGGACGAAGTGTCCGCTTGTACGAAAGTGGTAGGATATGGATTGGATTCGTTAGATCTGAAAATGGGGTTTGGATTAGGGGTGAACGGCGGGGTGGCGACAAGCATCACCGACGCCGCATTACTGGTGGTGCAGCTTCCGCCGCCATTGCTGTGGGGAGAGGTGGTGGGAGATGGGTTGAGTTCTCTTTCTTCAATTCTCGGAGAGTTGATATCCATAATTGGTAATAAATGAAGCAGAGAGACACAGAGGGAAAAAGGTTTGGGAGGAGAAGAAGCGATGAATGAGTGAAAAGGAATAGGAATGGGAATGGGGAGAGGTGCTCTTTTATTACACATTAAATATGCCAATATATATATTTAAATTTTATATAAATATATGTCCAAACCAAATGACGAAACATTATATATATATATTTAAAAAAAAAACGCAGGTTATTCTCTTTTTTTGTTGTCAAGTTGAAGTCTTTCATGCACCCAACCTTCTTTTTCCTCACACGATACGTGACTTGTTTTTTTTTTTTTTTTTTTTTTTTTTTTTTTTTTTTTTTTCCTTATTTCTCTTTGTTCCATTCTTGCTTCGTGGTAGGGTTACAGCCTTATAGGGATCGATTGGTCAATTTACACCCTTTTTGTAATTTCCTATTTTATTTGAAGATTATGACCATTTTAGTATATCCACAATGAATGTTTATAAATTTTAACTTAAATAACTAAATCGGTAAGATTCCAATCCAAGACTTCTCGGATTTGGAGCTTCTTCTTTAAAACTAACAAGATAAATAAGATTTTGAAAGCAAAAATATTAAACAAGAAAGAATGGTTTTTCCATGTCGTGATGGGAAAGTGGGAGCTTTCAAGTTGAAATCGTTGACTAGAGAACCTCGGTAGACCCAGTATCTCATTGGGATTGAAAATTGAGAATAAACATAGATGGTTTGATATAAACTTAGGTATCATTTTGATTTTTGAGATATAATGATACAGATATATAATATGATGATAATAAATAAATCAATATATATTGATTTTATAATTATTTATAAATATAATTATTTAAAAAAATTGAGACAAACAGTGGTAAAAACAAATATTTATAATCAGTTAATGTCCTCTTCTTCTTTTACATCGAACAATGCCTAAGAATAGGTTGAATATAACTTATTTTCACATGGCATCACTTAAAATATCAAATTCGACATGAAACACAACAATTTCTGTATAATAAAAGTTAAACATAAAAAATATTGGATCGAATAGAAGAGACCTGAAAGTTAACTCTTTGTATTTAATAAAAGTTAGACTGAAAAATATTGATAATTGAATTGCATTAAAATTGAATTTGGCATTGATTCTGAAAATCACATTTTTCTTGTTTAAATTTAAATGGCAGGAAATATAGGAAATTAGCAATAACCTTGAAAAAATAAGTTGTGAAAAATGATTTTGACTTTAAAATATGTGTATATATTTTGTTCGCTTAGTTCATCGTTTCCTAGTGTAGATGTTTTAACGGTGAGGCATGTTAAGAACTAGAAGAATCAAATTCCCATTAAAATGGAATATTGAAAAGGGGTTGAAAGAAACGTATGTGTTTGATTAAGTGTGTATGAGTGATACTGATATTATGATAACCTCCTGAGAAGTTCTTGTCTAGTAAGTTGCTGATATTGCATCGTTTGATCTGGTTGAGTATGTGGATCATAAAAGAGTGATCAGATTTTACCAAGTGATAATATATCTGTTGTGCATAGGACCGATGGTAGAAAATGAGTACTACTGAACTCTAATTAAGAGGAATGAGGCTTCAGAAGATAGACACATACCTCTCCGGATGCATGGGTCTAACAGTCACACCCATTAACATTCATCTAGGTTCACTTTATGCTTTCGCGAGTATAAAGAAATAAAGTTACACATTGACTAACTGTTGTAACTTTTAATCTAATGATAAACACTTGATCTCAATGATGTGGAACATATTAACTTTATTAATGCTAGCAAAGTCGAACAAGCATGATGTGAGTAGTGGCCTAATATTCTTAATACTTTTTTTTTTCAAATTTTATTTACAACAGTTTCTCGGATTTGTATTTTTTTTGTTCCCTCACATATAATTTACTTGTATCCAGGCACACTCCACTATATGAAATTTCTTATAACCTTTTAAAATTTCAATAATGAGATGATGTGGATGTTGAACATTTACAAGAATAGCAAAAGTGCACTACATATTACTCTTGAATTTGGATTGAACAATTTAAGGTTGCAATGTATTTTAAATTTATGGATCTTAAATATATTTTCATTATTTTAAGAAGTAAAATCATAAATTTAAAATTCATCATTTACATGTTTATATAATATTTCATGTTAATCATGATGAATTTCAAATTTATTTAATAATTGAATCATTTATATTTTGTATAACTAATGTCTAAATAAATAGGATATTAATGTAATATTTGATCAATTATTTCATTGTTAACAATAAATTCATTTCTGAAATGCAGTTTTAAGAGTTTCTATGTAAAGGCTGACATAATATAATATAATATAATATAATATTTAAATTCCAAAGTTAAAAGCATCGGGAAATTTTTACTATTTCATAGGAATGGTAAAGATCAAATATATTTTTTCATTTTTCAAAAAGTGAACTTTTGTTTTTATTAATTGACAGTAAAAGTTCATTTAAATCATATTGTCCACCAAAGTACATTCACCTAGCTCTATATAAAGGACAGGAAATGTAATATAATAAATGTGGAATATAAAATTATCAATCTTTCTAGTTTCAGAAACAAATAATAATAATAAATAAATAAATAAATGAAATTGCAATGCTTTGCTTTAATTATTCCCGTCATAACTGACCTAAACATCGTAGGCTTAGCATCTCCGCTTCGAGCCGTATAACAATGACAATAATTGAGTCCACTCCATCTAATTAATCCAATGATTAGTATATGTAACAATATCGCAACAATTCTATAATAATTGATGTAAAAAATAATTATATTATCAACATTTTTCATTTTATTTATCACTGTCTTATAAATCAATCTGTAATGACCAAACGTTAATATTTCAAACTAGAGACATGACACATTAAATTTATAATTATAATATTATTGTATATAAAATGCTCCTTAATCATTATGTTGGAGTTGGACAATTCAGTTGGCCACACAAGACGTGTGCGTCACATTAGACATTTCGTGGGGCTATTTATCTACTGTAAGAATGAAATAAATATATATGCCTAGTTGTGTATATATATATATATATAAAATATTTAACTAGTGGTGAAAACTGTGTTTTTGGATAGAATACAAAAGACAAGAAAAAGTGGATTGCCTAATAGTTTAATAGAGTAAAAGGGTCTAGGTGGTTAATTATTATTAAAACTTTATTTCATATAATGTGCATGAATGGCTAACGGCATAGTACTTCAATTTACAAGGGCATTTATGCGTACATTATTTATTCACGTGGAATTAAATACGGAACTAATGCTTTGTTGCTTATCCATGTGAAACACGCCATTATACAATTTTTCTTCATATTTTATGATTATAGTATTAGGTTGCCTGACCACAATGAAGTTAGTCAAGGCATCAATCATATGGTATTATCGACTCGATGGTAATAATCCATTGAGATTAAGTGAGAAGCATCCTTGCAATACAGTGATTCGGTATATAATAAAGGATTTACTTTAGAGATATCTCAAAGTTATATATAAAATTTTAGAGAGCTATTGTTGGTGTTTCAGAGGGCTATTATTATTGGTATTAAGACACTCTTACAATTGGTTTCATGCTGCATTAAGGCACTCTTACAATTGCTTTATAAAAGGTCTTGCCAAACAATGCAAACAAGTAGTTGGGCACCATCTATAAAATTACTTAAGCGACCTACCATGCTTTTATAATTTTAAAGGAATATTGTTGATATTTTAAAAAAATTGATAATGTCACTAAAATTAGTTACTTTAGATGTCTCAAATTTAATAATATAGTATAGTGTAAAACAATGATCATAAAAACTCACACCGATATTTCCATGTGAAAAAAAAATTATTCTCAACCAATGGTAAAAAGTAAACTAATTCCCTCTTTGTGAAAAGGGAAATTAAATCATAGAGACTAAGAGTTTCACTAGATGTGAAAAATATCATACCTCTCCAGCAAAGTCAGCATATAGTATATGACTTGGCTGTGTTCAAAGTGACCTTGCAACATTTTTGAATTCATTCAAGCAAGAATGCAGTATTTTCTGGCGCTTATGAAGCGACTGTCTTTCATTCTGAAGTACATCTAATGCTCCAGGCGCAACAAACATGTCCATAAACTTCTCATCACTCACAGCAAACAAATCCAATCCAAGTGCTACCATGAGCCGCTCTTTGCTGCATAAGTTAAAAACCATAGTTTGATTCAGATTAATCAGCAATAAGGATTTAGTTTCATGGATATAAAAATGAGTTCAAAGGATTCTAATCATTTTAGCGTGTTATAATAAATGGGGAAGAAAGTAATTAATTCAGTGTTTTATAATTACCGGGGAAGAAACTTGGTTGTACTTAGCTGGTACATATTACCTTTCTTTTTATAAAAACTCTAGAGTTAAGATAAACACAGCCCNCTTGACCTCATATATTGTGAATTTTTAGATTATATATATTGAGGACATCACATATTTCTTTATCGAGTGTTACAGTTGTGGTGTCATGAACATGCACAATTGGAAAAAAACACTCCCACAAAAAACCATGGACATCAACAAGTGTCAAAATTATAGCTATATGTTCTTTGTTAGATGTATCATTCGCTTCATCCACCAAAATGCAAAAATTAGAATATCCAATTTCATCGCTGATTTTATTTCTGATTCTGTTACCAATAATATGCAAGATTTTTTTTGAACTTCTGGTGAGTTATATCTTGCATTTCTCGGATCCTTGTTTAATATAATATTATCAATATTAGCATTCTATTTTCCCAAAAGTTTAACATCTTAGTGAAATTGCCACGATTGTATAAATATGAAGGTTCATCGTAAGCATCTCAATCCACGTACTTGCAAACTAAGTCAATGAATGCTCTCAATTGTTGTTGCAAGCCTTAATCGATTTTTTTTGAATCCGTTCATAAGTTTCTCGATTCATAACTTTGTCTATACGCCGAGTTAAATTCATCAAATTAACAACAGATTTGAAGATTTATTGTGCTAAGTTAGAACTTCTCGTGTGAGACAAAAAGACACACTTGGTTCCATTGTCCAACTTCTAAACCCTTCAATTGTAAAGATATATTGTTGTGCTTAACTTAATTCAAAAGGATAGCATGGCAAAACAAAATATTGCATCCTTCGTAATAGAGTACTCTAACCATGAAACTTTTTATACAATGTATATTGAAATCGACAATGTAGCTCTCCTTATTCAGACCGTGGGTATTCCAGAAGTTTAGGTTGATATGGCTCAGCCCCATTTTGATATAAGTTTGTCTAATTTCATCACGATGATCAACAAGATGTCGTCACATCGAAATATGCATTCCAAAATCTAGTTCAAGGAAAGTTTCATTGAACTCAACTCTACAAGATTTAAAAGGAGGTTTTTGCTCTTCCATATGAATGGATGCATGAGTCTCGGTCATCTCGGATGATGAAGGATTATCAATTCTTGGCTTAAAAAATGATAGAATATCGTTTCTCCTTTTTTTTTTCTCTTGAATTGAATCATGAAAACCAATCGAAAAATAGCTGAGAAATGTATAAAAAAAACTAGAGTTAAAAGTAACTAAACACAGTGGCAGAGCACAAGAAGCCGCAAGACCAAACCAGAGGAAGACCTCGTTTTTCCGACAGAAGAAAAGATGAAAATATTTAAACCTCGTTTTTTTAAGACCACTTTCTAAATGGGATGAGAACACATGTATTATTTGCGCAAATTGAGTCACTTGGTTAATTACATATTGGGTCAAAATTAATAGATTAAATTTTTTTTGGCATTGCTCAGGTGCCCTCAAGTCTCTCTCCGCCATTGTGGCCGCTTCCTGTACAATAAAGGGTGCGGCGCAGTGCCGCCAACACTCCAGCCTCATCGACAACCTTGAACAAGGGGTATTTGCTTCGATTGAGTACTTTCGATTTTTACAAGTTTAAAAACCCAACATTCCATCCTCGCTTTCGGTTGATCAAACTTGTCCAAGGGACTGTGATTCGATATCGATTGATCAATAATTTCTCTCTTGTGTTTGGCGGAGAGAAGTTGGTGAAAAATCCCCAATCAAAATATTTCTTTGGGTTCACTCCCTACCCACAAAATCGTGGTACTATGTCATACAAAATGTGGTACACTTCATGTGGAAATGTGGTACTAAAATCCTCCATTGATCAAGAAAAGCCACTTGGACAAAAAATGAAGTGGATTAGCCGTAAGGCTTGCTTCTATCGGACCTGGAGTTGGTCAAGGGACTGCTGCGGGTCAAGTCCTAGAGTGTATCGCAAGACAACCCGAGGCAGAGGGAAAGATACGAGGTACTCTATTGCTTAGTCTAGCTTTTATGGAAGCGTTAACAATTTATGGATTGGTTGTAGCATTAGCATTTTTATTTGCGAATCCTTTTGTTTAATCTTAAAAATAGGAAAAATACTGAGTGCTCTCCTATTCCGACTTCCCCAGAGCTTCCGGTAGCACAGCCGAGACAGCGACGGGTTCTCTGCCCCTGCGAGGATGGAGCGACAGAAGTTTTGAGAATTCAAGAGAAGGTCACGGCGAGACGAGCCGTTCAAATCCGTGATTTTAGATTTTATCTCCGAGTTTACTATTCTATTAAATAGAAAAAATTAAAATAGGATATGTGGTAGAAAAATGGAAGATCTATTCTCCTTTTTTTTTCCAAAAAATCATTTGGAGATTGTGTAATGCTTACTCTGAAACTCTTCGTTTATACCGTAGTGATATTTTTTGTTTCTCTCTTTATTTTTGGATTCCTATCTAATGATCCGGGACGTAATCCTGGACGTGAAGAATAAGATCCTTAAAAAGTACCCAGGGACTGAACACAAAAAAAAAATCGACGGCTGGGGACTGAAGACCAATTTTCAGTTTTACGGGTTGGTGGGTCCAACTCAAATTAAACCGGTCTGAGTTTTAATGAGTAGGACAGGACAAGTCCGAAAATGAGTCAGTCGGGTCGCACGTCTAGTTTCTTCATGACAGAGCCCATCCCAAATTTAACCAAACCCATCCATTAACCGTCTCCTTTGACCTCCCTTTAATGTCTGCTTTAATTATTCCCTCCATGGCTAACCTAATATCGAAGGCTTCGCAACTTTGTCAATATCTGACTTCACTCCATCTAATTAATTAATCCATTGATTAGTATATGCGACAATATCGTAGGCTAGGCATTCGGCGTGGATGATAAGTCTTGGTATCTTTATTTCATCTAACTTTTTGATCGAGTTTTATTATAATCAGAGTTAAAAATAATAATAATAATAACAATATCTATGATTTTTATCACATATTATAGATCCTTAACATATCTCGTTTGAAAATGCATGTTTTGATAATTGCTGATATATAGCTATCACATGTTTATTTTATTATAGTAATACATTATTGTATATATAGTAAACAAAACAATGATCATAAGAACTCATACTTTTATTTCAAATGAACGAAAATATAACATAACTCACACTCAATTAATGATACAAAGTAAACCAATTCAGGCAAGTCGAATCATAGAAACCAACATATTATATATGATATGGCTGTGTCGAAGTGATCTTTCAACATTTTTGGAATTCATTCAAGCAAGAATGCAGTATTTTCTGGCATTTATGAAGGGACTATCTTTCATTCTGAAGTAAATTTAATGCTCCAGGAGCAGCAAACATGTCCATAAACTTCTCATCACTCACAGCAAACAAATCCAATCCAGGTGCTACCATGAGGCGCTCTTTGCTGCACAAGTTAAAAGCATAGCCCATCATTTGAGGGATTTAGTTTCATGGATATTAAAATGAGTTTAATGGCTTCTTCTAATCAATTTGGTGATTACTTAGCTGGTACGTATTACCTTTAAGACAAGAACTCCACGCTTAATAAGAACACATCCACTTACCAAGGTATTAAAAAACCAGAATTCAGAGTTGATGCCACTCCCCTCTCAACTAGAACTTCATGAATTCGAGCAAAATGCTGAGCAGCAGATGAACATATCTCTGAGTAAGCTGATCCTGAAAGATACGAGGTTGATATTCTTATATTAAGCAATATTTTGTTTGTTTCAAGACAAATAGATATTTTTAAGATTTTTTTTTTTCAAAATTGATATATTTAAGTTCCTTATTCTACAATGTAGATAGAAGTTGGCAGTAATGTCATCCCTAATTCTGTTTCATAATTTCAAAAGCCAAACCGTGAAAAAATTATTAATCTATTTGCAAATATTGCTAAACTTTTATCATAATTTTCTTGATACAACAAAGTTACGCATAGTATCCAATTCTACATACCACACCATAACAGCTTGCAGTAGTAAACGAAGGTTTCAACAATATTTTTAGGAGCAAAATTGAAAATACAATCCAAAAAAACAAAAGAGTCACACAGTATCTCTGCTGTAAATATCTCAAACTCCATCCTAGTACACAGGACGCCAAAAACTATCGCTCACTACCATAGTATAACAGTCTCTCAAGAGTTGTTTCCTCTCCACTACCTTAACTAAGATAGATGTAGCCAACTACCATAAGTGCAAGAACCACCAGAGCAGCAGAAATAGTCCACATCCAATAGTCTGTCGTCTTCTTGCGTTTGAGCATGGCCTTTGGAAGTGAATCCAGACCGCCTCTGGGGCGTGCTCTATGCCTGATTGGGTTTTCTTTACGAGCCTTGTTCTTGAGGGGAACAGTAGTTTCGAACTTTTCCTCGACCATCTCCTGTTCGACAACTTCTTCGTTTGTTTCAGATGGCTCTTCAGAATCCACGGCAGCAGCAGTGGTGCCAGTCTTCTTCCTTGCTCTCTTTTCACGCTCCTGTATAAATTCGAATAAAATAACTTCAGTATCAAAGCTTGAAAATTTGTTAGTTGGAAATAGTGTGCGGAGAAAAGATATAATTTCCTTGAGCTTCTTTTCCGCTTCCTGCTCAGCTTTTTTAGCTGCTTTGGCCGCAGCTTTCTCTGCCAACTTCTTCCTCCTTTCTTCTGTCTGAATGCGCTTGGCCATCTCTTCTGCTTTCTTAAGCTCTTTCAGCTTAGTTTCATCCAATTCTTCCTTCCTGGGGAGAGAATCCTTCTGGATTTTATCAGACTGAAACACTTCCTCCCTGTCTTGCTCTTCAATCTTCTCCAAGGTGAGTTCTGTTTTATTGTTTCCTTTATTGCTTTTAGCATTCTTAGGATTCTGATCTTTCCACTCCGAAGCATCTTCTTTAGCCGCGGAAACCAAATTTTGCTTTGGGGGTTGTTTAAAAGTTGTTTTTACCACCTCTGGCACAGATGGAGTGGGCACCTCTACTGACACCAATGGTTTCTCCTCCGAATTCCTCATCCGACCATCCCTACTCAACTGCCTCGCATCAAGAGAGGACAAGATTCTCCTCTCATAATCATCCCGAAAAGCCTTATTATTATTCCAGAGGTTCATGAAGTTCTCAACCTAGTCGAGGGAATAACAAAAACAACTGTGAAATAAATTACAAAATAATGACGTTGAATTACTAGTAGGAAGAATTTTCCAAACCTCTGAATCTGAAAGATCCTTCAGGGCCTCAACATCCTTGTTAACTGCAAGTACTTTAGCTTTGGTCAAGACAACACGATTTTGATGGTAGGGAGAATTCTGCAAGATGGAATAGAAACTTCATAATGATCGAAATTGTGAAATATGGCATAGTTTCCAAAAAAAAGTTAAGGCCAAAAAAATTCAGTTTCGAGCTACTCAGAAAAATACAAGAGCAATCAAGTAATGAGTCGAAAACTATGACAATCCATCATANAAATAACAAGTATATAGAGAAAATAAAATTATTTTTACTCTACAATAATTTTAATGACATTCAAAATATTAAACACAATGGATATTGGATATGTTTGTCAAGAGATCAAAAGGATCAGTATGATACAGTTCTTATTTGGTATGATGCAGCGGGTATTTTCGTTGAGTGAGCTCAAATAAGGGCTCTCTCTTGATACACGGTATAGATGGTAGGCACATGCTAAAATCATGTCATGGAGAATAGATAGATAGTTCAACCCAAAAAATCATGGTCATAGACAGTACAGTGCATAAATAGACGTCAAACTAAATTTAAGATGTGTACCCCTTCATCTCGCTGTTTCCTCATTTCTTTAATATTTTCAAAAGTCTTGTCTCTCTTTTCAGTAATTGTAGTCAATTCCTCCTCTAAAGCTTTGATCACTTTCTCTGCTTCCAGTTTTGCATCATCAAGCTGCTTCAGCTTGGCACTAATAACTTGCTTTTCCTTTCGAACTCCATCGAGATCGACTCCAATCAGCTGTATATACACCAAAAAATAAGTATAAGGCTACTGATAAATGGAAATTAAGAAGATTCTAAACATGAAAATCTCAAGGGACTATCTTCTTACTTTGACCTGGTCCTGAATGGCTTCTTTTTCACCTAACGAGTCCTGAATCCTTGCCCTCTCAGCTGAATTTGCAATAACCTTTTCCCTCGTACCTTCAAGCTGTTTGATTTCCCTAAGGATTTGTTTTTCTTCACTGAGAGGAATGCTTTCATGCTGAATGCGGTATTGAAAACTTTTAATCTAAGCCAGTCAGCAATAAAAAAAATGTTAGCTACACAATCCTGGCAGTAACATATAAAGAATTGATGTAATATATACTACATGAAAATAACAAAAAAAAAAAACAGTTGAATAAAATCTTACAAGATCATTGAGTTCTTCCTCGGATGAACATATACCGGAAGCCCTTTCTCTACTTCCAGCAGGACCTCTCAACTTACCCAGCGCCTGCTGGAGAGGTTCCATTTCTTTCCTTTTTTCATCCATAAATATCCTAAATTGTTTGTTCTCAACACCCAAAGACCGTAGTTGAGCTATTATTTGGGCTCGATCCCCCTGCAACACATACTTGGCATCATTTAAAATCTCGCAGTTTTCTTTTCATAATTAGATCTATACTGGACACATTCCACAATCAATACCATGAGACATGTAGAATGAATAAAATAGGACAAAAGTGGATAAATCATGTTAACTTTCGGTAGCAACATCACAGATTAATAGGATCAACCAATTTAAAGGATGCATGGCTAGCCACTACGGTACATTCACATTATTTAAAATCATAATAATTCAGGTGTTTACAATTACTTAAATGTGAACCTTCTAACCCTCAAAAGATTTCCCAAATTGTAGAAGAACTATACAAATCAAAAATTGGCGGCATTAAAGGGGCTAACACTAAAAAACCTTGTATAGTCTCAGCTAAAACACAAATACCACAGCTTACCCTTTTTTCCTTCAATCGTTCGATAAGTTGGAATCGATCCTGGTTCCTTTTCTGAAGCTCTTTGTCAGCCAGATCAAGTTTGTTTTTCAGGTTCGGGTCTTCAAATGCCCGGTACCTAACAAAATAAAATGAGTGTACCTGCTTGGGCTCTGGCCACTCATCCACTGCATCCTTAGGGGCACTGGACTCAAAAACTTTAGGAGCTTCTCCTTTAACTGGCTCTTCCACACCATGTGAGCCAAAATTTATAATTACTTTTCCATTTTCAACTGATGTGCTGGCTTCATTTCCATTTTCCATGTTGACGGCTGAGTTAGATTCTACAACCTCCACACCCATGTTATACAACAAACGGCGCACGGTAAATTCTCAAAACCTACACCAGAAATAAATTACCATCAGTCGACAACAGACCTTACAAAACAGAAAAGTTCCCAAAAGGAAATGTTTTATCAACAAGAAAATCATTTGTTCGAGGAACGTTGATTAACAAAGATCACTCGAATCAGAAAAATTCACAATCTTAACTGTGATGTTTAAGGAAATCACTCAGGCTAACAAAATTAATTGGATTGATGCATTGTCCCCTTAACCCTCAAATTTACACTTCTTATCAGATGGAATTTAAAAATACAAACAATGAGTTAGCACCATGAAAATTCAAGAAATCTAATTCCATGTGTAATGTTGAAACCAAATAAGGATGTCCCTAATAGCTAATTACAAATTACATAGTATGAGTACAAATCGTATAAAGCCACAATGATTGAAACACCAAAAGGATGCAGATCAATCTCGGTACGGAATCAAGCCATAGAAGTTTTATTTTTTAACAGCAAATCATCACAGATAACAAGCAGATCATTCATTCTATAAAAACACATAAGAATGAATAAAGGGGTAAAAAGAACCCAGAAATGTTCAAGAAACCGCGCAAATAAATGCACTAATAGTTCCGTGTAATCGATCTAAAACTTAAGGGTAAGCTAATCTATATATATTGATAAGGAAAAATGGAACTTTAGGACATCGGAAAAGAAAGTCAACCCTCGTACTCCTCGTTCAAATCAATACCACCCGAATTCACCAAGAAAGATCAAGATCACAACATATCGAAGAAGAGTGTGTGAAGAGAGCAATAAGAACGAATTTGACCGAAAAAACAATCACAAAATGGCAAAAAAAAGGCTAGAAAAAACAGTGGGTTCCCATCAAATGGCGCAAAACCGGCTTAAACTTACCGGTAATGGCCAAGAAAAGTACGCGGAGATTTGTAGGACAGACCCTCAACTGAAGAAAGA
The DNA here is from genome assembly GCF_012295235.1 of Primulina huaijiensis. Taxonomy (NCBI): domain Eukaryota; kingdom Viridiplantae; phylum Streptophyta; class Magnoliopsida; order Lamiales; family Gesneriaceae; genus Primulina; species Primulina huaijiensis. The sequence goes on from NC_133316.1 coordinate 22,515,889, forward strand.
GAGAGAGAACACAGATCTCAGCCTTTTTAGAGATAGACAGATGGAGAGAGAAAATGTAAGAAAGCTAAATTCTTGATTACTGAAATGTGATAAATTTACGAGACTAAAAAGGTAGATATATAGTGAGAGAAATTTACGCTGTGTTGGAAAAAAGAAGAAACAAAATCTTGAAATTACAAAATTATTTTTTTTTCTTTTTTATTTCCCTTATTTTTACCGAACAGCATTAATGGTGGGATTACCGGGATTTCAGTCCACAGTTATAGTTCTGGTAAATACTTGCTGATGAGAAGGAGACTAGCTTCATATTACACCATTGAATTTCAAAAGATAAACAAAATATCTTACTTTGTAAGTTTGAGAACTGAAAATTGTGGAAAAAACTTGTATGAGACTGTCTCACAGGTCGTATTTTGTAGAGTGGGTCTCATGTGAGACCGTCTCACGGATCTTAATCTGTGAGACGGGTCAACCCTACTCATATTCACAATAAAAAGTAATACTCTTAGCATAAAAAATAATATTTTTTCATGGATGACCCAAATAAGAGATCCGTCTCACAAATACGACCCGTGAGACCGTCTCACACAAGTTTTTGCCTATTTTGTGATACAGATCTCTTATTTGAGTCATCTATGAAAAAGTATTATTTTTTATGCTAAAAGTATTACTTTTTATTGTAAATATCGGTATAGTTGATCCGTCTCACATATAAATATTCGTGAGGCCGTCTCACAATAGACTTACTCCTGAATTGTTTTTTAGGAAAAACAATATTTTACATTCCTAGGATTTGGAGATTTCCAATTGTACATATTAAAATGTTTTTACATTTTTAATTTATATTTAAGTAAACATTTAAAATCTTGAATATCTATATAATAATATAATTGCTTTGGAAATAACAAAATATTAAGTTCAAAATAAAATATTATATGAGATTCATGAATATTTCTGTAAATACATGTTTGATAAAAATTACAAATTACAGATTTTTTTTTTCATTTCGGCTTATTTATGTCTTTTACTAAATATTTATGATATATTTTAGATCATATGATGATATAAAATTAACGTTCACTCCATGTATTATCTCAAACAACGGCTATCTTTATTTAATTTGTCTGATCACTATTTTTTTAAAAAATAATTTAATAATAAAGTGTGCTGGAAAATAAATTATAAATATATATTGTCTTATTTTATTTTATTTTGTTGTGGAAACTTACAGCCGTTATATTTCAATGAGCACTGGATAAATCTTCGGACTAATGCAATAAACTGCAAATCACGTTAATCAAATAGATCGATATGTCATGTGTGACAAGTTAGTCCTATGAAATATTGATCAAAACGATTATCTGCTTCATCGACTCCCACACTACTTTGAGACATATAGCCTCATAATTATGCATACCTCGGTTGGAGAAGATATTAGATACATGGCGCTATATTGAAATATTTGAAACAGTTCCTCTTGAATAACATTAATACAATAGTCAAATGGTAAAAAAGTAAAACGAAGTAATTGAAATTATTTATTATTTATATAATCGTATTTTATATTTAATTCATTATCTGATATTCTAATAAAATATTTCCGATGTTTGCCTCTATTTCGGCAATATGTTTTGAGAACTGATTTTAGTAAATAAAGCATATAAATATTTGATTTTATTTGTTGGACATATGATCGATCTGTACTGAAAATTATGTCAAACATTTGAGTTAAATTTGTGTGGATGCGGACTAAAGTGAGATATTTTATATTTAAAATTAAATTCAATTTGAATTATATGTAATCGTAACGTCTGATTTTTTTGTTTATATAAAAAATTATACTTTATTTTATTTTAGCCAAAAACGAATGAGTTGGTGGGAAACTAAAATAGTATTTTCCTCATTTTCCTCGGAAGGATAATAGCTCGCCTTGCGGGTAGTGCCGGGGCATTTTGGGGACACCAGTTCAGCATCTCATTACACGAACCAACATGTTTATATTTTATCACTTTATTACACTAATCAAGATTTTCTAAATACTAGTTACTCTATACACGCGATGCATATGTGTACAGTTTTTTTTATCATTATCGTAGATTAAAGTGAAATTTGACAGATTATGGAGGGATTGAATGGATATTGGAATTGTTGAAATAAAAAAATAAAAATAAAAGTGTGTGTTGAAATTTTTTTTTTTTTAAAAAAAAAGTGTAATATTAGTATCATATAACGGTAAAGTTGGAGAAAAAATTGGTGTCTTTTCTAGTTGATTACTATCATGTCCTCAACTTTAATAAAATAGAATATATATACGAAAAATATTTATTTTTATAAAACCTACCTAGTAATATAGATCAAAATTTAGAATGGTTATAAAAAAAAAATTTAATTAAAATGTCTCCCGGATTCGGGCTTCAATTAACAGACTTCATTAACATGGGCCTATGAGTTCCATAAGGCCCAATATCACAAGTCAGACAAGCGTCCAAAAATCGTTGGAAACGAGCCTCAAGAAGATTAATTTGGATAACGAAAGTTTAAATTTTAGACCCAAAACTGATCCGTTTAAATTAGCCAGATTCCGACGAACATGACCGATATAAAATTTTTTTTATTCCGTATAGTTGTATCATTTATCAAATTTTAGTCTTAATTAGTCATTTTCGAGATTTTTTTTTTTCAATTTTAATATTTTTTTTCTAATGTGACACTAAATGTGATATGTCTTATCATCACTTTCTAATGAAAATAAATTGAAATTCGATAATATAAAAAATCAAAATTGCAAAATGACACAGCTACAAGACAAAAATTCAAATTTTCCAAATTTTATTGCTAATTTTTTTTATTTTTGGAAAAAATTAAGTGTCCATGAAAGCCAATATTATTTATAACCCAAATTGAATTGTACAACTTAAATCGTCACTCAATAAATTACTTGTTGATTAAATGTTTCAAACTGCCTACATTTGCCAGATGTACATAAACATGGAAGTTTCTTTTATTTATTTATAAGTGGACCATTTACACCATCACGATAAAATTAAATTTAAAAAACAATACTACGTAATATCCTTTTAATATAAAAAAAATTTCGTCATACTTGTAAGTAGGGATGAGCATTCGATCGGTTAGCAATAATCGAACCAAACCGAAATATTTAGCAATAATCGAACCGAACGAATTAATTTTCATAACCGGTGAAAACCAAACCAAATTAAAATCGATTAATTCGGTCGGTGATCGAATTAACCGATTAATTTTCTAAAAAACATTTATGATTTAAATTTAATTATATATCGATTAAAAACATAAAAATTTAAAATTTAAAAAAATATAAAAATTGATATGGTTGATTTTAAAATTAAAGTTTGATTAAAATTAGAATTAGGGTTGATTTTAAAAATTAAAAATTAATATATATATAAATATAAATTGATTAAAAAAATTATTAAATAATAGTATTTATTATATCGGTTAACCGATTTCAAATTTTGAAAACCGTAACCGAACCGAATTAACCGAATTTTTTTAATTGAAAAATCAAATTTTCGAAATAACCGAACCGAATTTCCAAATTAGCTCGGTTCGGTCGGTTAATTCGATTTAATCGAAATCTTGCTCATCCATACTTGTAAGTAACCATTCTTACCCCAAAATTTGTGAATCCTTATTCATGAAACATATCAATTATGTTTATATTTGAAATAAAAAATAATATTTTTTCATATATCCAAATATAATATATGTCCGACAAAATTGATCGAATTATTATAATTAAAATTTAATAAATTATATCCCCCAACCCTGAACGTGAACTCAATTAAATGTAGGTGGCCTTGCAACGTTAAAGTCACCCTTATTAAACACGTTGTCACCATTTTCTTGCTGTCCTGACAATATTGACATTGTATTTTGGATTATTACTATTCGATCAAATCCATTATTCTAAAGTTGATCTTTCATATATTATTACTTTGAATTGGGTCAATTGATCTAATTCTAAAGTTGATCTTTCAATATTTTTAACGATGATCAAAGATAGCCTTGATTTTGTAGGCGGGATGATTTATCGAGTAGATAATTTAAGATCATGGAAACAAATTCACTCGATTTAATTTCATAATTTTCGAATATATGGATCTATAATCTTTTAATTGATTATGTCGTTATCAACCGTGGTATAATAACACATAAATGTCTTCTAATAAAAAGAAGCATGAGCTCAAACCGAATTTAAAACAAAATAATCACCCCCATAATATAATAATGGGAATAAAATTCATTGGTGTTTATTTTTGAATTTTGTTTATTTACGATTATAATGATTTTGAATTAATTGAATCGTTTGAAATCTATTTATCAAACCTCAATCCAATTGTAAATTTAAATAATTTGAGGCGTCTAATTGCAATTATAAGTTTGGCAGCCGTCACCTATATATGTATTCTAATTGCAATTATATA